>NC_142498.1:5590771-5871344 GCF_965113065.1 Corylus avellana
GATTCTATTTCCAAATGTGACGTGGCTTTTCAAATGGCCAATAGATCAAAATTTAATAGTGATCATCTTAAACTTAATAGTCATTTTAAAAGTCATATCACATTTGAGAAGACACAAGAGATAGTCTAGTCTTCCTTCCAGCATTACTCATACTGTTAAGATTATTGACCGTACGAGGGGTGATCCAAGAGGTGCATTTAGGTTAATTGTCGTACCTGTCCTTTTTTTGTTACCCCTTAAAGGGCGAAGTTGCGTTGATATTAAAAGAAATGTCAAAATCAGATTTTCAAAGATGTTGCGTATCATCTTTTTGATTGTTCTGCGGATTATTCTTTTCTCTTCCTTTTTTTAGCTGCTTTCATTTATGTGCTTTTCTTGCGGACTTAATATTAATTATATCATGTCTTTGAAAAAAAATTAATTAATTATATCATGAAGAAATGTAATATTGTAGCCATCACTGAAAGATGATATAATTTTAAGCAATGTTATATATGACATGACTATTTTACTATGTTGACGTTGTATTGAAATTTACACTCTTAAATTAATCTTTGTTTAAAAAAAAAAAAAAAATTGCTAATAATAAATTGACAATGTCACATTAGTATAGTAGAATAGTGATATGGTATATAGTATTATTTTGTAATCTTTTAGCAATATAGCTTTGTAGCCTTGTAATGAGGATTGCTGAAGGCAGCCAACTTTAAATCTTCACCATGAAATGGATAAGAGGGTTGTATGGTCTTTGGTGACTTCAGCACGGTACAAGAATTCAATGTGGGTGGAATAAGAGGGATTGGCTTATTTTATACCATCAGATTTTAATGAAGTGACGTGGCAAAATCTAAGCCGCAGATGTGAGGAACGTGAAGTGGAGGTGTCAAAATATGGATTTGGGAATCGGGTTCTACCAAACCTGCATGTTAACTGATGGGCATGGGTTCTGATTTCTCAATGTTCTCATTCTGCACGATGTTGGGCTGAGCCCAAATAACGTTTATACTTTATGCGCAGAGAGTTTATCAGTTCTTAATGGATTATGCTTAGATAAATCAATAATAATAACCATTTTCAAAATCGTTTAAGATAGGTTCTAATAGAGACTTAAAGATGGCTTAAAAGGCCCATTACTTATATACGGGTGACAAATAATAGTTGCATCTAATAATCACAATCACCATATGGATTATAGGATAGTAATTATATGATGCGCATTATATATATATATATATATATATATATATATATATATATATATATATATATCAAAGAAAATGCGAGCTACTAGCACCTAACAATAATTGTCCCTACCAATAATAATAACTCCTAACATTTGTTTACACTATTACTATAGCATTCTCATGTGTCATTAGACTCTAGATTTAGGGGGATGATTTGTGTTTGAGTCATGTCGAGGTACAAGTATAAGACTATATGTTAACCTTAATTCGATATATTTAATTAAACAGGCTAGACCCGTTAATTGTAACCTGTTAATTTTGTGTTATATTCGTAAGTCGTATTAAAAACTGTCAACCTTAAATGTATGTTCAGGTTGTGTTGAAGCATAGGTATAATAAGACTATATGAATCATCTATAACACGACCAAATTAACTAAATAGTTTCACCCCTAAAATTTAATTTGTTAATTTTGTGTTACGTTTATGTCAAATTCATTGATTGTCTTAAAATCACTAGTCCTGCCTAATTAGATTGAGAAAATTCATGCATAAGTGGAAATTTGTCATGGCCTCTAATAAAAGTAGTAGAGCCATCTAACATATCTCCTAACCATCCATTAACCAGGCGTGAAACTCCCCACAATCTTCTCCAAATAGATCTAGAAATTCACTCCCAACCCATCAAATCTAACACTATTTGTTTCACTTTCCATATTTAGGTAATTAAAACTCCGCCTCTTCGCCCTATATATTAAAATCCCTCATAAATTCTTTTGAAAAACAACAGGCTTTGGGGTTTCATATTTGATATACAATTAAATAAATCATTAAAACTACAAATAAAAAAAATCAAACATGAATTCCAAAGCCTCTTGTCTCGTATCCTTTGCTCTCTTCCTTCTCTTCTCCTCCGCCACCGCTGCCTTCAACATCACGAAGCTCCTCGGCCGCCACCCAAATTTCAGCTCCTTCAATGACTATCTCACCCAAACTCAAATCTCCCAACAAATCAACAGTCGCAATACAATCACCGTTCTCGCCGTCGACAACAAAGCCATCGCTAGCATTTCTGAAAAACCCTTGGACACGATCAAGAAGATCCTGAGCGTCCATGTGGTGCTTGACTACTTTGATGTCCAGAAGCTCACCATGCTGCCCAAAAAGACCACCATCCTCACCACCTTATTCCAATCCAGCGGCGCCGCCGCCAACCAAGAAGGGTTCTTGAATGTTTCGCTCGTCAATGAGGGTGAGATTGCTTTTGGGTCCGCTGTGAAGGGTTCCGTTCTCTCCGCCAAGCTTGTTTCGTCGGTGGCGACTCAGCCATATAACATCTCCGTGCTTCAAATTACAGCTCCTATAGTGCCTCCTAGTATTGATCAAGCGGCGTCGCCACCTAAGGCTGCTAAATCGCCTGCCGCAGCACCCAAGAAGTCACCGGCAACGCCTCCGACTCAAGCGCCGTCAAGCACACCGGCGATCGAAGCTCCTACGCCATCTCAAGAAGTGGTCGCTGATGCCCCTGTAGTTTCGCCATCATCTGCACCAGTGGCTGATGCGCCGGTAGTTGACAATACACCAGTTGGCTCTCCGACGGCTGATGATGAAACCACCCCGTCTCCAGCTCCTGCTTCGGAGCCTAAATCGGATTCTTCACACACCGGTGTGGCTTTCGGCGTTGCCGGTGTTGGGGTGGTGATGGGTTTGGTGTCGTCATTGGTGGCTTTCTAAAGTCCATGAACGTGGAATGAGAAAGATAAATTGGAACAAAGAAGAGAATTGAAGGGGAGGGAAATTAGTTGGGTTTGAATTTTTCTTTTTTTAATTTAAAAGGCTGGGATGAATCATGTATCAGAAATTGATGAGAAATACGTTGTTGCATATGAGATTGAATGGAACGGGAAGCTTAGGCAATTCATAACCTTGTGTAGAAAAAGGAATTAAAATCAAAGGAGGAAAGGAAGTTTAACATAATTTCTTAAAGGAGAAATGCTAGAAGTTATAATTTTATTTTACAACTATCTCATAATGCTAATGTGACAATCTTAACCAACCTTTGGATTATTTTATTTTATTTTATTTTTTAAAAAAAAATTCCAAGGTTAGTTGAAATTGGCACATCAGCATTGTAAAAAAGTTGTGAGATAAAAATATAGTTTTTAGCATTAATTTTTTGGGTAAATATATCAGAAGTCCCTGGGTCAACGCGTCAAAATTAAATTCTCCCTAAGTTTTTTTTTTTTAAAAAAAATTACTTCTTGGATCAATCGAAATGTCAAAAATTCCTACCATCAAAATTTTTTAATTGTTGTTATATAAGTGGAAACACAATGTTTTGCCACGTCAACATAATAATTTTTTTTTATTAATTTAATTTTTTTTTTTTAAAAAAAAAAAAGTTGAAGGGGTGGCCAGCGGTAGGGCTGCCACCCCCCAACCCCTTGCGGCCATCCCAAGGGTGGGCAAGGGGTGGTTTGCCCACCCCTTGGGTCGCTTGCGGCCACTCCTTGGGTGGTTAGGGGAGGCCTGCGGGCCACCCCAAACCACCCATGGGGTGCCTCCCTAAACCCTAGGGGTGGCCGCGAGCTACTCCTAACCACCCTAGGGTTGGCTTGTGGCCACCGCATGGGTGGTTTGGGGTGGTCTGCGAGCCACCCGAAACCGCCTTAGGGGTGGCTCGCGACCAACATAGGGGTTGGGGGTGGCCAGGGTTGGTAGCCCCACCGCTAGCCACCCTTTCAACTTTTTTTTTTTTTTTAATTATTATTATTTTTTTTTCCATTTTTTAAATTTATTTTTATTTTTTTATATAATTTTTAAATTAAATTAATAAAAAATTATTATGCTGACGTGGTAAAACGGTGTGTTTCAACCTATATAACGGCAGTTAAAAAATTTTGACAGTAGAGATTTTCTTGGCATTTCGATTGACCTAGAATTAAATTTTCTAAAAAAAAAAAAAAAATAGGGAGAATTTAATTTTGGCGCGTTAACCCAAAGACTTCTGATATATTTACCCTAACTTTTTTAATGTACGTTAATTGCCTAAGAGTAAAATTAATTTTACAATCGTAAGTAGGGCTTGAGCTTCCAAGAGAAAAAACACAGAGGAAGCCGTTCTTTCCTCCTCCCCCCTTCCATGTGCCTCTCCCTCTTCCTTCCCTTGGGAGCAATGCTTGGTGTTTTCTTTGTAATATCTTCTGGTCTGTTTTGATGGCTTTGTTTTAGATTTATATCTAGATCTAGTTCTTCATGCTCATGTCTACTTGTCCCAACTGGCTTTCCACTTTCCATTGCTTCTGCGTCAATCAACCAATGGAGTTTCGCGTGACGGTGCGTATTTCTCACATGCCAACGTGTGGATCTCATGCGCCAAGGCATGTCTTCTCGGGGATGTCTACGATGACCTATTTCTTCGTTGTTGCTTCTAGTGGGGTTTTGTTGTTTTTAGTTTTTAGTTTTGATTAATTCTTTCTTCTTTTTGTCCTGCTTTTGGGTTGAGAACGTGACTTGACTCTTAACCTTTGGGCCAATGAAGATTAGATCGGTGTGAGAGATTATTTTTCACGGCCGGAAAATAAGTTTTGGGAATTTTTGCTACATATGTCTTAGATCTAGTCTACCCGAAGTAGATTTGTTTCATAACTGAAGTTGTACATGGGTTAGCGAAATCTGATATCATAGATAAGATTTGATTGTAAGAATTTTCTAATTATATCTAGGACTTTGTAATTTCATAGCATTTGGCTATGTCTTATATGAGCTTTATGCTATGTGATATAAGAGTTTTTATGCTCTTGATTTTTTATCAATGAATTCTAAAGGATTCCCATTCAAAAAAAAAAAAAAAAATTGCCTAATAGTAATGCCACATTTTTATCCTACAACCATCACACAATGTTGAAGTGACAATCCCAAATAATCCTTATATATATATATATATATATATATATATATATATATAGATCTTTTAATCAATGATTGATTGAAGGGTTTGTTGGAATTGCAACTTTAGCATTTTGAGATAGAAATGTCATTCATATCATTACTTTAATTATGATAGAGAGAGAGAGAGAGAGAGTTGCGAAAAACTATATTTTTATCCCACAACTATCTCACAAGTAATGTGACAGTCCCAACCATCCCTTGGATTATTTTTTTATTTTATTTTAATTTTTTTAACAAATATTGATTTAAAAGTTGGTTGGAACTAACACTTTAGCATTGTGAGGTAAAAATGTGGTTTCTAATATTATTCATTGTCTAATTAAGATTACTTTAATTATAGAAATGCTAGAAACCATATTTATATTTCACAATGCTGGTGTAACAGTCTCAAACAATCCTTGGATTTTTATTTATTTTTATTTTTATTTTTATTTTTTTTTTTGTTCCTTTTAACAAGGACTAGTCCAAAGGTTGATTAGTACTACTATATCAGTATTGTAGGATAATTGTAGAATAAAAATATAATTTTTACCATTACTTAAAAGGGTAGAGTAATCTTATATGCTACACAAATATTATAATTTGCTGATGTGGCAATGTCATAATATCTTATATACCTATAAGAGATTATTTGATGGTTTTTCTTTTTCTTTCACTAGTTTTGAGATTTTATCCAATTATATGTTTTGCCCAATATTAAAGGACAAGGATCATCTACATTTCAAATGAAATCCACTTATCTTTTCGTCTTCTATGCTAATTAATTAGTTATAAAGGTGTGCCAAGGATAGTTGTTAAGTCCCGACATGAATTGTTGATTCTCACATATTGGGTATATGATTGGTGGAATTAGGTAATATAAGTGATTTTAGAAAGTTCAAATAAAAACTACTACTTTTAAGGTTATAGTTATGTGATTAGTGCTTCTTTTTTTTTTTTTTTTTTTCTTAATTTTTTAAAAGTCTAGTGCTTTCTTAAATCATCATTAAGAGTATAAGAATCTTACTGGGTGGAGGAGATTAGAGCACCTTTATAAAATAAGGTTGCATGGAAAAGTGATTAAGATGAGGGAGCAAATACTGTAAATTAATTTTATATTCTCAAATTCATTATGTTCTGTGAAAATTATTGTTAAATTACCAGTTATCATAAAAGCTTAAGCTGATTGAAAGAGGTAAATTTAATTATTTAATCAATACTTTAACATTCTCCCTCATGTGTGGGCTCAAACTTCCTTTTAATAGGTAATGTCCAATACGTAGAATCTTTAATTGAAATGGAGGTGAATTGACAAAGTTAATGTTTGATCTTAAGACCTTTAGTTTTGATACCATGTTAAAATATAAAATACTAAAATATGAAAGAGAAAGAAAAGATAACGGAAATGGATAGAGATGTATGTGCTACATCTTGTATATTCACTATATTAAACAATGAGTAGTGATCAAGAAACCCTAAAGTGGATATAAACTAATTAAGGAAGAGAATAAACCTTACAATGAAATGTAATAACGGAGAATAAAATTATTTTAATATAAAGAGAAATACATTATTAAGGAAAATATTTCAACAATTATTTCTACACCAATGGGTTTCATAATTGTCGTAGTTTGCACCTATTTCATGGTCAAATTTTTGTTTTATTGCACATATTAGTATATGATTCTACATTATTTAAAAATTTTAAATAGTATGGCAATATATTAATATTATTCTTCACTCCCATTTTATACCGATTGACGTGACATATTTTAAATGATTAAGGCTTTTGTTTACATCACATCAGTAATGTGATAAATGGATGTGAAAAATAGCATTACTCATGACAACATAAACAAAATTAGATCTGCAAAATCTTATTGTGACCATAACATAGCTTTTCTTGGTTAACTCACCGAAAATTGAGAGGATCTATTCCTATATTTTTTAAAAAGAAATCGAGCAATTCTATTATTAGCAAAGCAACTTAAGCACAACTCTTTACAGAGATAATATCCGAAATACAACATGGAACTTCTTCAATAAATCCTTGTTCCACGTTAAATGATATCACTTTCTTAGCTAAGAGATGGGCTGCACCATTAGCATTTAGATGTCGTCACATGGTAATCTTCCAGTTATGCAAGCAATTTAAAATTCTTTCTAGCATCCTTAATTAGGTGCTCATATCGACTCCAGCTTCTACCACCTTTTCTCGGTGCGTGCGCCACTCGTAAGGTATTACTTTCCAAAAACATCCTATAAAAAACCCAATTCACGACATAAATGTACGGCCTCAACCCCGACCTATTCTTAAGATCTGGCACAAACGAAAGACACTTAGATAAAGTATATATGGTTAAAAAAGTTATTAAGTGAACAAGTGCGCCACTAAATAAGGAATGTGAAAAAGAAAATAACACTCGGAACGTCAAATCAAGGTTGTCAAATGGAATGATTCTTCTTTTCTTCCAAATTCTATGGCTTGTCCTTTGCTTTCACCTATAATATTTTAACATTCTCCCATAAATGAATCCTAGGTATTGCGTTGGCCGACATACATTTTTCCTCGACGTAGCTATGTTTCCAATCACCCCCTTTCCTTTTTCTCAATCAATTATGTTTCAACGCTTGGAGATGCCAAAATTTGAATACTTGCAATGACAATTACAGCTCCTTCATTATTTTTTTATTTTTTATTTTTCTATAAAGATTTTCTTTTTTTTAGAAGAACCATATGCTTAGCTTAATATATATACGGTGACGGAACCGTGGTCAGGGCGATGGCCTTCTCGATTTTAAATTTTTTTAGAAAAAAAAATATATATTTCTCTCAAACTATTACTATATTGTCTGTGTTCTTTTAAATTATCACTTGTTTTAATGGCCTCTCTAAAAAAAAAAAAAAAAAAAAAAAATTTCAATCTAAGGGCCAACAAAAAGATATAAATGACCCTAAAAAATTTTCAATATGGTAAAAAATTCCTTTAAAATCCGAACAAAGATACAACTAAAAAAGATATATATATATTTTTTTATTGAGGGGCAAAAATTGACAATACGATGATATGCGTGCTTTTTTCTAAAAAAGTTCCTTAAAATATATATATTGATCTGAAAATCAAGGTTGATCCTGTTAAAATTAGGTTCGGTTTCCTATATATATAACATGGATGCATTTTCTACCTCTTGATTATGTACCAAGTGATTAGGTGAGCAATTAGTAGGATTAATTGAATTGAAACAAACGTGCTATATAATATCAATATATATATCCTTCACCACTTTTTCTAAGTGAAACCATGTGATTACGGTGAGTGGATTTTGAGCTAATTAATCAGATCGCCCTAATCAAATATTTAGCAAAAATAAAATAAAATAAATGGTGAACTAAGAAAAATTAATCCCCACCACCATGGTCCATGCATGCCACTCTTGTCGGTTTTGTGGGCATGGTCCACTGCCTCTCTCAATTTTTGTCTTTGAAATCAAGTTTATTAATTAATTAATTATAAGGAATTTTCTGATTTAATTCTCATTTAATTCCGTTTCCAACATATTTTTTTTCTTTTTAGAATGGGAACCGAAATAATAATTAAGATCTCATAATAAAATAGAATATCCTAGCTTTGTAGTTTAATGTTTGTTTCTTTTCCCTTTATTTTTTGAGAAATAATTCTCTTTAAGCTATAGCTATAGGTTTCCTCAAGGATTTATAATAAAGAAGTGCTACATAGCCAAATAAATAAATTCAGAAAAATTTTCAAATTGATATGACAAGGGTTTTTAAATTAAAAAAATGCAATTTTCTCTTCCTTATCTGCTATTCACGATCTGTCACGTCAGTTTGAAAAAAAATTTGGGTTGATTTGTTTGGCTCCCTACCACTTCTCTTTATTATATAGGTAGCTAGGTATAACTAGCTAGCTAGGCATTACTAACCCAGGATATGCCTCACATTTAACTTTAGCATTATTCCTCCAGCTTAATTAAATTTATATAATATATATATATCCTTTACATTAATTACTTTATGCAATTAATATATATTAAAAATATAATGGGGTACATATCCCTCAAGGAAAGGTGGAAACGGCAACCCCACTTTCTAGGAATTAAAAAAAAAAATTAAAAAAAAATTCCACCGTCTCTCCCTCTCATAATGATTGTAGTTTATTTATTAAAAATAAAAAATACATACGAGAAACACGTGTTTTATTAAAAAATGAAGGTTAAAAATATATGCTTTAAGATATATAAATTAATTTAACAAAGATACTTTATTATATTATTTTTTAATTTATTTAAATGAGAAAAAAGTAATGCAAGTATCTTTTGTTTTTGGTATATATACTAATAATCAGCTGACATGTGGCCAATTGTAATCAACGACGTTATATATGACGTACGGCTGGTTGCCTTCTTCAACTATACATTACGGCTTTGCAATGGATAGAGATGAGCATTGAGCATGAGTGGGAGTCTGCCTTTCCCTTGATTCTCATTGAAATCGACTTTTATCCAAAAATAAAAAAATAAAATAAAATAAAAAATAAAAAGAGGAAAATAGGTAGCCCTTTAAGCTATCACCTCACCCTCTTTGCACTTATACTTAAAAAGGTGACATTAGGGCCGGCTCTTGTGGTACTACCATTGGGCGTTAAATTAGATATTTTTGTATTTTTCTCCCCAAAATACTCTTGAAATTATATATATATAAAAGAATAAGTATTTGAAAAAAAAAATTAAAATTAAGGAGGTTAATATGAAAAGGGTCATCATTTTTGGTATTTTTATGTTTTTTTTTTTTTTGTTTAATTTTCTAATAATTTTAATTTTTTTTTTTTTTTTCAAATGGTTATATGTTTTAATAAATTTAAGGATATTTTGAAGTGAAAAATGTAAAAGTGTTTAATTTGACATGCAATGGTAGTATGTGAGATGCTCATGTTATTAAAATACACGTTATTTTCATATGCTTATAATGGGACGCATGTCACTTAATTAGACTGGTTTGTTTTGTAGCTAATTTTTGTCCAGTAATACATGAGACATCGATGCTACTTTTTAAAGTTTGGACGCACAATTATAAAATGTGTGATAGTTGCTTAAAATAAATAAATAAATAAAGGAAAAAGAAGAAGAAGAAGAAGAAGAAGAAGAAGAAGAAGATAAGGTTTGTGGTTCAAGATGGATTTTGTGGATTGTCCCCCACCACTCACTTCTCACTTTCTAAGTAAAAGAAAAGAAAGAAAGAAAGACATGTGCTGGTTTTGTGTCTTCCCAAATCCGAACACTTGTACGAATGATTGGCCTGGAAGGTGGATAATGGATATGGAAATTGAATGAGGGTGCCAACTACGCACGTAACTAACCACAGGAGGATGCTTCATTATTTCTCCCTCTTTTCTTTGAATAATTTCAAGTTTAAATACTCCTTATATATGAATAAGAATTTGTATAGATACATAAATATTATTGTATCATAAAGAGAGAAATTAAAGCTCAGTTTGATGACTTATTAATTGGCATGTACTTTTCTTATATGGTTCCTGTAACTAATGATCAGTTTGTTTATTTTTAGAGATACTCAAAGGAATATGGTCCTCATTCATTTCATGTATACAGTTAGGTGCATTAATTTTAAATCATAATCCATTTCATTTAAAATGGATAGACTGAGAGACGATCATATTATGGTAATCAAGTGCCAATTATTATACATACTTTTTATGCGAGAGTAATATTATATACCACAATATCCAACAATATTGCAATTATCCAACAATATTGATGTGGCAATCCAACCCTCAAGAATATATATATATATATATATATATATATATATATATATATATATATATATATATATATATATATATATATTTTAAACAATGATTAATCCAATGGGGTGGCTAATTGTGATTGTCATGTCAATATTGTGGAATAGTTGTACAATAAAAATATGGTATATAGTGTTATTCTTTTTACAACTATCCCACAATGCTCACATATGCATGTCTCAATTAATCATTGATTTTTTTTTTTTTTTTTCAATGACTGGTTGAGACTAACACATTAATATTGTGAGATAATTTTAGGATAAAAATACACTATACAACATTTGCACTGCATTTCTCCCTCGTTTTTTTCTTTTTGGGCGCGCATGTTCCTCCTAACTAGTTGTTTTTGATGAATAGTTCTTATTTGGTTAATTCCTAAGCATGGAGATAGTCTAACAAGAAAGTGTAAGAAATTTCATTTAAGACATCTCCCTTATGTCACACACACACACACACACACACACATATATATATATATATATATATATATATATATATATATATATATAATTACGGTATTCAATGATTTATTCTAATTAAAGCTTATTATGTAAAATCAAATATTCTGAATTAAATTGTTGATTTAATTCTTGTGGAAGCAAAATATTTGAATTCATTACTGATTTTATTTTGTGGAATCAAATAATCTATATTGATTATTTATTCTATTATTATTCCTTGATTTGAGGAATAATTAAGGTAACAGCTCTAATTGAGGGTCCCTGGCCTACCTATAAATAAGGTCTGTGTATTCTATCAATTGGCACTCACTGGTAGGCATAGGTCAGAACCTCTCAATAATTTTTAGTTTTTCTAGTTTTGGTTGCTGTGAAGTTGTTCTTCAACCTGCTTAAGCAAAGCAATGGCCGGAGGTACTTATATATTAAATTATTTCTAGTGCTAGTTTTATTGTTAATTAGCATTTAATATATATAGAATTCTTACAGAAAGTTTTGGTGCATTTTAACATTAATCAATAATGAAATTTCTTATTATTCTGGTAATAATAATATAGTTAATTGGTAATTACATTGTATAGACAAGAAAGATGGATAGATAGATAGAATTCAAAAGTGACCAACATATAGCACAATAATATACTTAAAGAATATTGGGTGAGAAAAAGAAGTTTCTTTAGTAAAAGCTTTTGGTTTCAAACCCATATACAGCATATATGGTTGGACTGTTGTTGTATCTTAATTCTTAAGGATGATGCACTACTGAATCTGCCACCATCAATTCAAAAACATATTCTCATTTGGTCAATTCACCTTAAAGAGAGAGTGAGATATTTATCTGTCATCCAACTTATCTACCCAAGATATTTTGTATCTCTTACTAATCTTTCAAGTGGTTATGCCATCTTTTATATACATATCATGCTATATATATTCTTCCTAATTTGTGTTATTTGTTATGAGCTTCTTTTCTTTCTTTTTTTGTTAATTAAAAGGGCACGTGGGAAAGATCGACTGTGACTATTCTATTTACTTGGACGTGACTATAGTAGCACCTTGTTAGGGAGGAGTCTAGACGGTGGAAACTAGCTTAGGGTTTAGGGTTTAGGGCCGAGACAATTGATTACATGGATTCTTCATTTATTTTATTTTATTTTTTAGCTATTTATAGGGCCAAGGATTGAAGGGGAGCAGACTGAGCAGTCATGGTCATTGTGGATCCTTATGTAGTTCCATCTCTGAACATAGAGTTTGTAGATTACAAGGGTGTGTGGTAATTTATATTCGCATGTTGGGTTCAAGTCGGGTTGAGGTATGGACAAAAGATTATATATGATAACCTTAACTCAGTCCATTTACTTAAATATATCAAATCCCTCAACCCAAACTTATTAATTTTGTGTTGAATTTCACGTCGAGTTTGAACTAGTATGTGCCTTTGCATAAGCATGTAAATGCACTTCTAGGCTCTAAAGCATGCCCAGCTAGCCGGTTTGCGAAGAGTCGTGGAGTGGTACACAGATTTGAATGTTTATCCATTTATCATGATACTGGGTGGGGGGGGATACGACTTTGTATGACACGTTAGCTAAAGTTGAATCTTTATCCGAAACCAGAACTATGCCAGGTGGAAATTCTGATGTCGGTAAAGCCAAAAAAAAAAAAACAAATAAAAAAAATAATAAAAAAACATCATGGATTTTTGAAAATCAAAGGATTGTGATGGGTGTGCGACATTAGGATCCTACAGCATGCATAAAGAGGAACACACTGAAACAAAAGCACACCCTTTGCTCTGGGCTTGAATGCCTAAAGGCATGCAAAGAAATTTTTAAAAAAAGTTTTGAATTGCATAAGTGTACATGTGTTCTTGTTGAATTTTCTGTGATGAGGGGGAAATGGGAATAGAATCAGTACTCTTCAGCTTCATCAAGACTCCAAAGTTGTTCAGGACCACCATTGGCTAGCCAGCTCATCATTGATCTAGTCAACATTGCACGCGCACGTCATTGTCGATCTATCGTCCTTGAATGATAATATATAATCACATAGTATTGACGTGACAATCTCAATCAATCGCTGAGTTAATTAGTTGAAACTTCCCCCACATCATTGTCTTTTTTTTAGTATTCAATGTGTTAACGATATGCCAACAATCTTCCCGTCGACACCCTCAATAAGGTTTTGTGTTGTCAACACCTTCGGCTTGTGACAATTACCTTCAACCTCTTAGAATTGGATTTGAATTTAGTCAAAAAATTGCACTCGTCTGAAATGAACAAAATTTTCCTTCGAGTTGAAAACTTTTGCTCCCAACTTGTGACGCCCTTCAACCTTTCAAAATTGGATGTGAATAGTCAACTTCAAATATATATTGAACAGTCTTCAAAGGAGGCATCATCTTGTAATTATAAATAAATTCATTAGAATTAATAAATACTTTTATTTCTTCATCAACATGTAATTCATTTATCTGCTTTTAATTTACTTTAGTCTTACAATCATACATTTTTGTAACAAAGAATTTGCTTTCTATGATTCAATAGACTGATTTTTTTTTTTTTTTCTTTCTTTCTTTTTCCAAAGATGAATCCATGAAATGCAGTTGTCATGAAAAATGATAAAGTGGTGACTAGTATGAAAGACCAAGGTTTCATTCATGCATGCACACTAAAGATTTTGACAAGACAATATATTACGAAAAAAAAAAAAAAAGATTTGACAAGACGAGTAGAAAAAGGGCCTATAGATGGAGGACCAGAAAGCCCATGTGATGCCATGTGGGAAACACCACATTTTTATTCAATAAAATAAGCTAAACTTGTAAGCATTGGGGGAAAAACGATATGGCAATGTGAGAGTCAGAGACCCAACCAAACCTACCGAGGTCGAGGTGGAGGTGGGAGGCCGAGGTGGTCCTTTTGACAATTAACCCTCAATCAATTATGAATTGACTCTCGTATCAAAAAGTCATTAACGAATTTATATATATATATATATATCATTCTTTTTTAGATTTACTTTTGATGATTGGACATATAAATATATATATGTATATAAACTCATTACGTATATATATTTATATGTCCAATCATCAAAAGTAAATCTAAAAAAGGATGCTGGTCATCTTTTCATTAATCATTATGTACTAATTCATCTAACTCTTTGTCAAGTGATTATCATAATCCAATAATGATATGATACCCACGGAAACCATATATATATAAATATATAAAACAAAAACTACATGTGAAAAATAAAAAATTCCGTGATTTTTAAACCTTTTTTTTTTTTCGTTATCTTCAAAAAAAAAAAAAAAATTGAACAAATTATAGTTAAAGTTTCTTCATATACAAACATAGTACGACATCATCCAAGCATCGTACTAAGTATCAAATAAATAGATAAATCAAAGCTTTTCCCTAAATTAATTAAGTGGAATTGATTACATGCATGGGACTCTTTTATATATGTCACTCGGTCTTCATGCATGTATATGTCCTCCTTAATTTATCTCTCTAACCTACCTATAATTGAGTTTGTTTGATAAAAATTTTGAAATGGTGTTTTTTATTTGTATTAAAATAGTGTTTGATATAATATAAAGGTAAAAATAGTTTGATTTTTTTTTTTTTTGAATTGGGATTCCATGATTTCATTCCTCCAAAAAGACTTACTCGTGACTTACAATATATAGCATGAATATTCTGTGTTTGAAGTCATTTAGGAATGCATTTATTTTTTATTTTTTGTTGAAAATTAAAAAAAAAAAAAAAAAAAATTCCTAAAAGCTGATTTTAAACAAACACTAGTTAAATGATGAAGACAAGATCCAAACCCAGAAACCTTTTATTTGATATTGTGTTAAACCACTACGTACTTATTCCAAAAGTTTAAACTGAAAAGCTAGAATAAATAGATTTAATCGTTTAATTGACTAAATTAAAGTAGATCATATATTCTGCTCATGGATATTAAATCTTAAGATGCCATTATTTATTCCTTCATCTTTTACATTTATATTCTAACAAGGCTAAAGTTGAAATATTAATTGCCTAATACATTCCCAACATATATATATATATATATATATATATATATATATATATATATATTCTTTTCTCCACCTCACAAAATGATATATGTATATATAAGATTGTTAAGGCCTAATCGCAATCTTGAAATGGATCTACAAGTGTATTTATCCATAATTTATGTCACTTCACCATTAATTCCTAAGTAGACATGACATGACATGACATAAAATTGATTTCCGCCCCCCCGCCCTTTTTTTTTTTGTTTTGCTGGTCTGATGCCACATTTTGAGAACCACAAACTAGAACATTCTTGAATTGATTTTAACAACAGCAAGTGACTAAAAATGCCTTTAAGGTTTTTTGGGTTTATCGTATCATATCATATCCCATCGATGTGGGAATACCCCACAAAAAGAAAAACCCCCCAAGAGATCATCAAATGCACCTTTCAGCCACCAAACCCACCAACATCTCTCAAGAACAAAAAACTTTCAAATTATCTCCATCCCCCACTCCCTTCACGTGGACAGCTCGTGATTGACTTGTTCAAATTTTTATTTTATTTTTTATTTTTTATTTTTTTCCCTTGCTACAAAGATTCCCCCATTGGAAAAAGGTTGGTGAAACACCAAAAAAGATTCTCCCAAAGGATGGTTACTGTGCCCTAAATCACACCCTATATAAAAACATTTTGGACCCACTGTATCTAGATTCTCTACCAAAGCCAAACATTCCCACTCGCAAGAGTATTTTCCTCTTGTTTTATCTGGCCCATCACACGTATATATACCCCCCTCCCACCCCTCTCCTTCCTCACACCATCACCAACCCACAGAACCAGCAAAAATATATATAACCCAAAAAGAAAAAAAAAACACACACACAGAAAAATGTCAGGAGTTTGGTACTTCAAAAACGACGGCGTATTCCACCTAGTCGGAAACCCTCAAGCGGAAGGTGGCAGCAGCAGTAGTAGCTCCAAGAAGAAGGTTTTGGTGTACTTGCCGACTGGCCAGGTGGTCTCATCGTATTCGTCGCTGGAGCAAATCTTGACGGGTTTGGGCTGGGAGAGGTACTACGGCGGTGACCCGGACTTCTTCCAATTCCACAAGCGCTCCTCCGTCGACCTTATTTCTCTCCCCAGAGAGTTCTCCAAGTTCGGCACCGTTCACATGTTCGATATCGTCGTTAAGAACTCCGAAACCTTCCGTGTCCGAGATATGTGAATTCTCTCCATCCATCCGATCGTACGACGTACGTGAGTTGTTGGTGTTTATTATGGTTTATTATGGGTTTTTTTTTTTTTTTTTTTTTTGTTTAGTACTATAATAAATTGTTATAAGTAGAAAGTTGTGTGTCTGTGCATGGTACGTAGCTTATAATTAATTGTTGTGTAATGCTTTCTTTGTATGAGTGAGTGTGTGGCTTTTATAATATATATTTTGTAATAATGAAAATGCATGTCGTGGGGACTTCACATCAGCTATACAGATGAGTACTTTTTGTTATCTTTCTTTCATTAAGTACTTTTTACTTTTTAGCATAAAAACTATTAACAAATAATTATACCAACCACAAATATTCAAGAATTATTTTTATGTTGATGTCGGAAAGAAAAAAGCAGTGCCTAATGAAACTTTGTGCCATATATATCATCAGCAAAATTAACTGAGTTGGGTGTGTGTGTTTGTGTGTTTCTAATGAAGAAACAGTCGGCGGTTTAGCAACACTGATTTTAAGGTGATAAGAGGGCAGGGATAAAAACATATAATTGTTTTGATGAGAGGCATCCGCCCCACTCAGAAAAAAAAAAAAAAAAAAAAAAAAAAAAAAAATTGCACAGCAGCCCATCTAGCTAGCTATAGTTGATGTTTTTCTCTATTAGAAGGCATGTGGTGGAGGAGAAATTGGTTGAAAATACCCACACAACAAGTTCAAAAGAGTAAATAAGTATTAAAAAAGAAAAAAAAATAATAATGATATATAGACAGACAGGCACTGCTACTTTATTATGCTGACGTGGTATTACATGTAATATATTTTTTTTAATAAGATGTGACGTGGTATTACGTGTTAATTTTTTTTTTTAATAAGATTTGAATTAACAGCATCGAATTAACATTGTAGAATAGTTGTGAATATGTTCTGAGGAAGGCAAATTAATTTGGTATAGACCCCACAAGATCACTCTCTTGCAATGTAAGTCCCACAATATCGATCCCCACTCATGATATCTAAAATCCATCATGATGAGCTTTACTATTGAGTTGTTTTTGGTTCACCATCTGATCATCACTTAGAGCATTCCATCATATATCATATAAGAGAGAGAGAGAGAGAAAGAAAAATCCATTAGAGAGAGAGAGAGAGAGAGAATGAAAAATGCATTAGAATCAGTTATCCAATCATATATAATGAGTGGAGTAGTAATTGTAAGACTCGTAATTGAGAGGTCCCCATAGAGAAAAGATCGAGGGAGAGAGGATGGGGGTTCACGTGAAGCAGATGGTGACAGTTTATCACAAAGCAAGGAAACCTCAGATTGACACTTTTCCAACATATCATGTCTGAAATTGACCCACTTTCTCCCCCTCTACTGTACGTGTGGCCATGCACGTGGCACATGCTTTCATTTTCCACGTGTATATATATATATATATATATATGAATCCCTTTTTTTTTTTTTTTTTAATAAATTGACCTCAACCTTCACTAGTGTGTGACCACATTGCTTTGGTGGTAAAGATACCGTGAAAAGCCTATACGCGTGAAAGCAAGCATGAAAAGAAATGGCATGCTACTGCCTTGTTTGTTAAACAACCAAGGCATTTTTTAACATTAAAAAAAATTTAAAAAGAAAATAATGATGGGTATTAAAAAGTAAAAAAATTGTATTAAAAAGTGAAAATTTTTATTTTGTAATGATTTTTTATTTAAATAGTAGTAAAAAGTAAATAATGTGATATAAAAAGTGAAAATATTTTGATGTTAATTTTTTTTTTTTTTTTTCAAAAATGAGATGAATAGTGTGGCAATTGTGTAGACTGTAGTACTCTCTTAGGTCTTAGGTCACCGAAAATTCAAATAGGAATATTTTTTAGGATTTAACGGATTTAAATTTCTAACAATTTGTTGTTTAAATATAATATATATATATATATATATATATAAGAGAGTTTATTGAAATAAATTTTAAACTGTTTATTCGTTTCTTTGAACAGATAAATTCCGTATAAACTCTCTCATGCATTTTGCTTGAACAATTTAGACAAAAAAAAAAAAAAATGTTGAAAATTGTTATAAAATTGAAGTGATGGAGTCGGCCTGCTCCGTACAAGGGAGTTGATTGTCTCCTGTCGGCATCCAATTGGACTTATGTCGATCTCCAATTTTTTGACATGTGGAAAGCCGTACTGGGCCTGCTTTTATGAGATTTAATTAACGTTGGTGCGTGCAATGTGTATGATCCAAAAATTGCCATGTTCCACAGTTCATAATATATATATGTCCAAAACTGAGAGAGTGAATAGGTTACTCTAATTAGATAAATGCTTTTAATTTTTTTTTTTTTGGTCATGCTTTTCTATGAGGCCACCTATAATGATATTTATAATTAATTTCATTTTAATTATCTGCTTGTAAAATCACATAATACTATTTTTTAAGATAAGCCTTTGGCTTGCTTTTAGTGAAAAAGAGATATGTTATGTAAAAACTAAACGGTGAAAATTGCAAGCATGTGGAAGATCTCTTTTTTCATTTTTTTTTTAAATTTATTTTTCTTGAAGGTAATCTTTCTCGTTTATTTTTGTACAAGAGGATGTTCAGTTGTTAATGTAATGGGCATCCATAGTAACTTTAGCCCGCCTTTCAAGGAAAAGCTCTACCTGCACCTACAAAATAAGGGAGGAGGAGGTCCAAAGACCAGATGCATTCTGATGCTCAAATTAGTAGAGCTTTATTGAAGGGAAGAGTGAAGTTAGTAAAAGGAAACATGACCCTTTCCCTCGACGTGGTAGGTGGTGCATGAAACCCTAGACCAAATTTCAATAGGGTGTGATTTGTACACAATTAGAATCATGTATATTGTTAGATGTACCAACTTTAAATCGTGGTCATGATTCATTTCATTTGAAATAGAGATGGTCATCTATATAGCACACTCAACAATCTAACAATGTGGACATAGCAATCCAACCCTTTATTTTTTTTTTAAGAAATCCAAACATATTGTAAGAGAGTTTATATGTGATCCATTCTTCCAAATAAATTTGTTGTCCAAATATATTGTAAGAGAGTTTATATGTGATTCGTATGTCCAAATAAATTTTAAGTAGTTTGACCTAGATGAATTTACATAAACTTGAGAAAAATATACTTTAGTTCTCTGAACTATCGTATATTTTGCAATTACACCTCAAAACTTTAAAACATGACATCAAGGCCTCACATGCTATCACCGCATGTCAAATTAAACACTTTTGCATTTTTCATCCTAAAATACATTGATGATTGAACTTATTTAAAAATATGAGTAACTTCACTTGAGACCCCAGAATTACTACGTGATTTGACAAGCCCCCCAAACTTCAAAACCTTTCAATTTGAACTTTTTCGTCTGATTTTAAATGTTAAAAGTGAGACATACCCCTGACTTTTTTATAAAATCCAAATTTACCCTTAATTTCAAATTAAAAAATTTAAAATAAAAAACAAAAATCAAGGATATTTTAGTCTTTTTAGGTATTGCCGTTAGAAATAGGGGTGGGCACGGATCGGTTCGGGGCGGATTTTGGCCTTTTCGGCTACTTGACCCAAACCTAGCGGGTTTGACCCTACCCACTACTCGGATTCAAGTCACCATATCCGCAGGGTTTCGGGTAGGGCGGGGTGAGGCGGGTGTCTTATGGGCATCATAGGCTCTAATTCAAAGTTGTTGATTAATCTACTCAAAGAGTATAGCCGGTGGTGGAGAGAGCCAGAACCAAACCGCCGGCGTCAAAACCCTCGCTAGAGACCACCACCTTTATTTCTAGAGCAAGTCAACCCCCGCCGGGGTAGCGTCTTCACCATCACTGTCACTGGAGAAAAGTGCTCAGAACACAGGAGAGAGAGAGAGAGAGAGAGAGAAAGCCGTTGTCGGAGAGATTAGGGTTTGGAGAGGGAGAGAGGGAGAGGGAGAGCCGTGCGTGTGAATTGTGATGAGACTTGAGAGAAAAGAGGGAGAGGGTGGAAGATATTTGGGCTTTTAGGGTTAGGTTATATGGGAGGGCGGGGTGGGTCAGGTACCCGGGGGTTAAAAAAAAATACAACCCATAAGCCAACCCACCTCATGCAGGTAACCCAAAATGCAACCCTGATCCGCGTTTTTCTTAGAGAAAGAAAATGGGTGGGGTGGATTGGGCTAGTATTTGCCCACCCCTAGTTAGAAGTTAACGGCTAAATCTGACGGAGGGGTTCAAATTGACTGCAATTGAAAGTTCATGGGTTCAAATTGAAAGGTTTTGAAGTTTGATGGACTTGTCAAATTGCGTGGTAATTCAGGGGTCTAAAGTGAAGTTACCAAAAAAAAAAAAAATATAAAAATAACCATTTGAAAAATAGCAAAAATAAAAAATAAGGGGGCTAATATGGAAAGGGTCACCCTTTTTTGGTGTTTTCAATATTTTTTATTTAATTTTTTAAATGGGTATTTTTAATAAATTAAAGGGTATTTTGGCTAATATATATATATATATAAAAGTGTCTAGTTTGACACAATGGTTAATGATAGCATAGGAGGCCCCGAATTTAGAATATAAGTGCAAAATAGGTGATAGTTCATGTAACTAAAATGTAACTTTTCATAAACTTTCTCACATTAATTTCTATCCGAACAATTTAAAAAAATAAAATTGCTGGAAATTGTTATATCAAAATTGAGTGGTGGAATCAGCCTGCTCAGTACAAGGGAGTCGATTGTCAGCATCCAATTGGACTCATGTCCATCTCCAATTTGACATGTGGCAACCCGTACAAGGCTTTAGCCCAAATGGGCTTGCATTATGTGTATGATCCAAAAATTGCCTTGGCCCACACTTCATAGTATATATATCCAAAACTGAGAGAGTGAATAGGTTACTCTTAGATAAATACTATTAATTTTTAAAATTCATCTTTAGGCCATGCTTTTCTATGAGGCCACTTATAAAGATATTTATAATTAATTCATTTTATACGTTTGTAAAATCCCATAGTACTATTTTTTAAGGTAAGTGATTGGCTTGCTTCTAGCTATTGAAAAATTACTGGAGATCTAGCTTATGCAAAAAAAAATAAGTAAATAAATAAAAAATCGGTGGAGATTGTTAGCTCTCTCGGTCTTGGGCTTCCTTTCCGACAGATATCTTTAGCTCTTAAGCCTCATTAATTTGTTTTCCTTTCTTGCTTTGTTGTTCCTTAGGGCTCTCCCTATATGGCCGGGTATCAGTTATATCGATATCGGTAGAGGTATTTTCGATTTTCGAACCGAAATAATCGGTTAATTCGGTTAAACTGGTTATATCTTACCGATAACAATTAATTTCGAAATTTTCGGTTAAAATCAAAAATCGATTAAATCGGTTAGCCGATTATTATTAGTTTTGACATGTCCACATAAGGGGAGGAAAAAGAAGAGATATTCGATCTAGTGATCTCTACTTCATGAGGCGTGGTCTTCAGTTGATTGAGCTACCCCTTGAAAATTTTAATAGATTATTACTTCCCAAATCTCCAATTAAATAGGGTAAAATAAAATCCTATTTGAACATATATGTAATATGTACAATAGTTACACTATAAGTCTATAACAACCTTTTTCAACGAGTCTCAACTCCCCCATGGATTCGGTTATTGAGTGGTTGAAACCAATAAGTAAACAACCGACCGTTTGTATTAAATTAGTATATATATGTTAAATCAGTATATATGATCATAAAGGAGGTTTAATTACCATATGGTGGGACAAAAACTTTTGACAGTAGCATGTGGAGGTTAATTAGTGGTCTTTTTTCTTTTTCTTTTTTCTTTTTCTTTTTTTTTTTTAAGTAAAAGTACTAGGTAATATTTTATGTAGTAGGAAAAGTAATTAATTTATTTGAATGTGTTGGGTCCCATTCACTAGGTACTAGGTAGTAGTAGGTTTAGAAGTTTTATGGTTGGATTTAGAATTCCATATTGGTAAGTAAGAAAAGTAAAAGAGGTACAATTATTATGAGAATGGTGAATCCCATAATGGTAAAAAGACAAGTAAAGAGGTGCAAGAGTGGAAAGTCTATGTAAATAAGAGTGATAATGTTAGCCTTAATTATGTCCTCTTTTATCATTTTTAAATTGAGGTGACTTTTAAAATTATCACTGAATCAAAATTAATTCAATAATCATATATCATAAATTCAATGATGATTTTTTTTTTTTTTTGAATCAATAGATAACTCTTCTTATTATCAATAGTGGTAAAAACAAGAGCTGTAAAGCTCTATACAAATAGAGCAGATTGCTCTAGTGTAACAACATCCAAAATGGAGTTGGGTATATCTTCAAGCCAAATTCTCTCTCCTACATCTCGGGTTGCTGCCTTAGCTAGCCTGTGAGCAGCCTCATTCGCTCCTCTTTTGACATGTCGAACTTCCCACGTTCTGAAGGTCTTCCTTACTTCCTGAATATCACCCACTATATGGCCGTATTTGCTCCATGAAGGGCCCATATTGCTGATGGCATCAATCACTTGCTTGGAATCCCCTTCTAATATGATGTCAAAAAAACCACTGTCTCTGCTAAATTCCACTGCTACTAGGGCCCCCATTGCTTCGCTTACAACTGGTTCCTGAAGGGAGTGTAGCGTTTTGCTTAAAGCAGCTAAAACCCGTCCTCTGTCATCTCTAATAATTACTCCAATACCCAGCCTGTTTTGTTTTGAATCTAGAGCAATGTCCCAATTGGTCTTGACTTTTCCCCCAGACGGTGCCTTCCACTTCTCCTCCTCCGTTTGACTTTCGCTCGAGCCGTTCATCCGCCCAGCCTCCTGGACCGATTGGAAGAGCTTCAGATGTTCCAGAGCCTTGCTAACAACAATATTTGGGTGGGTAAAGTCTTCCCCATGCACCAAGGCATTCCGTCGATTCCATATGCCCCTAGCAATCACTGCACATAACTCGGCATCCTCCTTGCTGCAGCGTTCCAGAATCATTTCAAATATGTCTTCAAAATCTCTCTCCATGGATAAGCTTTTTTGAATTCTGACATTGCAACATCCCCACACATCCTGCGCTGCAGGGCATGACCATAATACATGGGCCGTGGACTCTGGTTCTCTTTTGCAAATCTCACATAGTTCATTTTCCAGCACCCTTCTCCTGACCAGGTTAACTTTGGTTGGGAGGATGTTGTTGCATGCTCTCCATAGAAATGATTTCGTGGGATTAGAGACCTTCATCTGCCAGATGGAATTCCAAAGAGTGCTACTTTGGGTACTGTTGGATCCTTCACCGTGGGTTCTTTTTTTCCTGTCCATCTCAAGATAGTAGGCACTTCGGACCGAGAACTCCCCTGTGTTGGTTCCCCGCCAATATAGTTTATCACACTGATTGTAGCGGCTAATAGGTAACGAACAAATGATGTCTGCTTCTGTTTCGCAAAATAACTCCCTTATTACCCGAACATTCCAACTGTGTGTTTCGTGGTCAATTAGCATGCTGACCTTTGCATCAGTGTTGAGGTCTTGACAATGAGATTGAATTTGGTAGGAAGAAGGTTTCGGCAACCACCTATCCCCCAAAATGTTCACGGAATTTCCATCCCCGATTCTCCACATCACCCCTTCTTCGAGTAGATCCATTGATGCCATAATACTTCTCCATGCCAATGAGGGCCTATTTCCCACTTTCGCCTTTAAAAAAGTGTCATTAGGAAAATATTTCGCCTTGAGGATTGTAGCTACCAAGCTATCCGGATTTTGGAGTATCCGCCACCCTTGCTTCGCGAGAAGCGCTTTGTTGAAACATACAAGGTCCCTAAAACCCATTCCTCCTTGTGATTTTGGCCGCCCCAGTTTCTCCCAACTCATCCAATGAATTTTCTTCTCATTTTCCTTATGACCCCACCAAAATCTTTGCATGATAGAATTGATCTCCTTACATAATGATTTCGGTAGCAAAAAAATGCTCATACTGTACGTGGGAATAGCTTGGACAACTGCTTTCAATAGAATTTCTTTTCCTGCTTGGGATAAAAACTTGGTCTTCCAGTCATTAACTCTTCTGCTCACACGTTCTTTAATTGACTGAAATTCCCTGATTTTGGATTTTCCAACCAACGCGGGGAGACCCAAGTATTTGTCATACCTCTGGGTTGTGGGGACTCCCGCTAATCGAGTAATCACTTCTTTGACCTTATTGTTAGTGTTTCGGCTGAAAAAAATTGAAGTTTTATCCCGATTCAGCATTTGTCCCGATGCCCGCTCATACACCTCTAATATCTCTGATAATCGATGCCATTCCGTTGGGGTAGCTCTACAAAATAGTAGGCTGTCGTCCGCAAAAAATAAATGGCTGATGCGTGGACCTCTGGCCGATGTGGAGACCCCTTTGAGCTTGCCCATATTTTCCGCCTGTGATAGTTGTGAACTTAATGCCTCAGCACATAAGAGAAATAAGTAAGGGGAAAGGGGATCCCCTTGCCTAATTCCTCTTGTGGGACAAATGTTTCCTGTGGGCACTCCATTAATAAGAATTGAGTACCTCACCGAAGATATACATTTGATAATCAGATTCACCCATCTGTCTGCAAAGCCCAGGCGGCGCATGACTGCTTCCAGAAAAATCCATTCTACCCTGTCGTATGCTTTGCTCATGTCTAATTTGAGTGCCATAAAACCAGTTTTACCCCACATTCGTGTGTGCATGGAATGTAAGGTCTCATAGGCCACCAAAATATTATCAGAGATTAAGCGCCCAGGTATGAAGGCACTTTGATTTTCAGCAATGATATCAGGCAATAAAATCTTAAGCCTATTTGCCAAAGTTTTGGAAATAATTTTGTAAAAGACATTACAAAGAGAAATGGGCCTAAAATCTGACACTTTCTCTGGATTGGCAAGTTTAGGAATTAAAGCAATATGAGTGAAATTAATGTCTTCTGCAAAAAATCCTGACAGCATAAAATTTGAAACAGAAGACCATACCTCCTTCCCAACCTCACTCCAATGTTCATGGAAGAATCCAGCTGTAAGGCCATCTGGTCCTGGAGCTTTTAAATCTGCCATTTGTGATACCGCCACGCTGACTTCCTCCATGGTGCATGGCCGCAGGAGCTGTTCGTTCATTGCCAATGAGACTTTTGGTGCTAGTCCTTCCAGACATCTATTGATACAAATAGGAGATGAAGTTGTAAAAATGTTCTGGAAATATTTATGAAAAGCCTCCTCTATCTCCTCTGTGTTAGAACAAAAAACACCATCTTCATCAATAATCTTCTTAATCTGATTGGACCTTCTCCTTTGATTCACACAAGCATGAAAAAACTTGGTGTTTTTGTCTCCATTTTTCAACCAATGCTCCTTGGCCAATTGCTTCCATTTCAAGTCTTCTTTCTCAAGAATCACGTTGATCTCTGATTGGAGTTCAAAAATCTCTCCCAAATTTTCGGCTCCCTCCTTTTCTTGGATTTTCTGTAGCTTTATCAGCTTCTCTTTGAGGTCCTGGTCCCCTGCGTTGCCACTCCTTCTCTTCCACTGCATAATTGCCTTCTTGCTATTATTCAGTTTGTTCAGCACACTGTCCCACACTTGTGTTTGGACACTTTTTGCTCTCCATATTCTCCTTATCACTTTTTTATTTTCAATGCATTTTCCCCACCCAGCTTCATAACGGAAGAAGCGTCGTCCTAGGGGCTTTCTCGTGTGATTCTCGTCCAATGACAACATTATGGGCAAGTGGTCCGAATTGCATGCAGCCAGAACCTCCAGCCTGTTTGCAGGGAATTGATCTAGCCATTCCGAGTTTGCCATAGCCCGGTCCAGCCGCTCCTGGGTGAAACTCTGACCCTCCCTCTTGTTACTCCAAGTAAATTTAGGACCCGTAAAACCAAGATCATAGAGGTGGCAATCCTCTATTGTATCTTGAAAATCCTGCATTTGTTTTTTTGGAGTTTTAAGGGTCCCAAATTTTTCTGAATCCATTGTAATTTCGTTGTAATTTCGTTGAAATCTCCAATGATGATTTAAAGTTACATCAATTTTAGAGGACATGGATCTTCCTTCTAACATAAAGTTTAATTTCTCTCATCCAGACTTTCCTTCAAAGTCTCAAATGAAGGAAGTTTTTGTTCCTTCATAAATTATAAATAATGTATTTTTTGTAGTTACTAGAAGCAAAAATTAGTAAATTACAACTTTAAGGTCCAACACGCTCATTACCTCAAATGCGGTATTATATGTTTTGTTACCTTAATGTATGTGGATGTGTAGCTCAAGAAAGAAGAATTTAGAGTGCATTTCCCCTGCGATGATTCAAGGTAATAGTAAGTAGCGCCACGTGGATAAAGCACAATTATGGTTTTTCAATATGAAGTCATACCAATTTTAGTTCTACATTTTTCAAACATGTTTAGCTAATAATATTTGTTACATTAATTGTCTTCATTGTATTCTATCTTGTTTTGTTATTTATATATATTTAAATGCTGAGTCAGCAGTAAAAGGGTTTGCATAACTACTGATACATGGACATCTCTTCAAAATTTGAATTACATGGTTGTTACCGCTAGCTTCATAGATTATGATTGGATAATGCATAAGAAAATAATCAAATTTGGCATTATTTCAAGTCATAAAGGTGAGGATATTGGAAGAATGTTGAAGAATACATTGATGGAGTGGGGGATTGAGAGTTTATTCACTATTACAGTTGATAATGCTTCAAACAATGATGCGATGATCAAGTATATGAGAAGGAGGTTGAAGGAAAAGCGTTATACTGTTTTGGGATGTTAATTTCTTCACGTGCGCTGTGCCGCTCATATTTTAAATCTTGTTGTAAATGAAGGGTTGAAAGGATTGGGTGATTGTGTTTTTAATATAAGGAATGTAGTAAAATTTGTGAGGTCCTCACCAGCGAGGATGGCAAAGTTTAAATCATGTATAGAGCGGCAAAAGATTACCTGTACGAAGATGGTATGTTTAGATGTCCAAACAAGATGGAATTCTACGTACTTAATGTTGAGCTTCGCTGATAAATACAAAAAAGCTTTTGCCCTACTTGGGGAAGATGAGAGTAATCATTTTGTTGCTCCCAACTCTATTGAGTGGGAAAATGCTACACTATTTGTGAGGTTTTTGAAATCTTTTTATGGTGCCACATTGAAGTTCTCTAGTTCAACTAATGTTACCTTCAACTCATATTTCATTCAACTTTGTATCATTCAAAATATTGTGAATGATGGTATTCTTAGTGATAATCCTATCCTTAGTTCAGTGAGTTTTGATATAAAAACTAAGTATGATAAGTATTGGGAGACTATGGAAAAGATTAATTTATTGCTGTATGTCGCTTTTGTTCTTGACCCACGTTCCAAGATAAAGGCGTTGGTATTTTGGTTGAAAAGATGCAATGATGTTAATTGGGCAAAAAATATCGAGCAAAATGTGGAATGCCTCTTGAACCGTTTGCGGGAGCAATACCATTTGTTTCATGGAGGGGATGGGTTATCTAACTTTGATGTAGGTATAAAAAGTTCAACTGTTACTTCTTTAAATGTTAGTGGTGAAGATTTGGAGGATCAAGAGTCGCAATATATGTGGGTATTCTCCCAACACCAAGAAGAGAATGACTTGGAGTGTAAGGCGGAGGTGGATCGATATTTGTTTGATCGGTGTGAAGCAACAACCCAAGATTTTAATATCTTACTTTGGTGGAAGGTTAATGCACCAAAATATCATATTCTCGCAAATGTAGCTCGTGATGTATTGGCCATTCCTCGTTCCACTGTTGCATATGAGTCTACCTTCAGCAACAGATGACGCATATTAGATCCCTTTAGGAGTTCATTATCTCTATTTATAGTTGAGGCCTCGATTTGCACATAAAACTAGTTAAAGAGTTGCCCAAATAACAATGAGGAGTTACAGAAGTTTATGGGAATGGAAAGTTATGATGAGCATGGTAAATGGTTATAAATTCATTACTTTTTATTTTTACTATGGTTTCATAGTTTAGCATTTTATGTATTATGATATTAAAATGTCATGATTTTAATATTAATCATTCTTAACTTTGTTTGTTGTTTTATTCACATGATTCAGCTAGAAGATTTCTAGAGCTTGTGTGACATGCTAGATGATTTGATAATTTCTGAAACTCGCGTAATATTGTGTTTGCAATATGTTTATGAACTTTGTAATGGGTATTTATTTTGGTTGGTAGATTATTTAAATACTTGTTTTATTGTTTTTTTTTTTTTTTTTTTTTTTGTTCTGAATTGTTGTAGCAAGGGGGTATTTCTTGTGCTTTTGGTTTGTTTAAATACTTATTTTTATTGTTTTCTTTAGGTACCTAATTTAAAATAATTTTTAAGGCATTTTAAAAAATTAGATTTTTATTTTTAAGGTCCATATAAGCAAAAACATTGATTTTTTAGGATTTTTGGCTTTTTTAGGTTTTTTTTTTAATTATTATTATTTGGAACAATCACAACAAAGCCAGTTAATTGGGACAAAAAGGTTCATAGATTTTTTGAAAATGGGCCAACTATATGCACAAAAATGGACTTATTTTAGGCTCAATACCTAAAATAAGTCAAAAATACAATTTTTTTTAAAAAAAAAAACCGTTTACCCGGTCCGGATAACCGGGTACAAACCGGAACTGGTCGGTTAACCGGGACCCAGTTTCTTAGTTTTGGTTTTTCAAAACCAATAACTGGGGTACCCTTGTTTCGGTTCCTGGTTTTGGCCAATAACCGAGAACTGGGACCAGGTTAACACCCCTACGCATGGGCGCGTGACATGTGAGATCCATGCATGGGCGAATGACTCAATGAGGACCACTCGGCGGCGCGTGGTGTGCAGAACAGGAAGATGGCACTACAAAAAACAGGTCATTTTCTGACGTGGCAAACAGTGTCTATTTTTTGCCACGTCAGTAAATGCTGACGTGCTAAAACTGGCCCGTCAACAAATATTTTACTGACATGTCAAAAGTAACACGTCAGGATTTACTGACGTGTCAACTTTTGACACGTCAGTAAAATTTAATCAAATTTAATTTTTAAACAATTTATTTAAATAAAATTAAAATTTAAAAATTTCTGACGTGTCAACGTTCGACACGTCAGAAGTTTCTGACGTGTCGTTTTCACACGCCAGAAAATTCTGACGTGTCGGTTTGACACGTCAGAAATTTCTGACGTGTCAAACCGACACGTCAGAAACTGCTGACGTGTCACTTTGACACGTCAGCAGTTTTATTTTCCTATAGGATATTATATTTATAAATATAACTTATAATATATATATATATATATATATATATAAATCCTGACGTGCAAAGCTTGGCACGTCAGGAAAGATATTAGATATATAATATATTATATTTATAAATATAACTTATAATATATTATATATTATAATATATATATATATATATAAATCCTGACGTGCCAAGATGGCACGTCAGGAAGGATATTAAATATATAATATATTATATTTATAAATATAACTTATAATATATTATATATTATAATATATATATATATATATATATATATATATAAAGAGTAATGATGGAAAGCACGCCTGGCGTGCATCAACAGTGATGCACGCCAGGTACAAAATTTTTTTTTTTTATTATTTTTTTATTATTTTATTATTTTTTTTTTAAAAAAAAAAAAAAAAAAAAAAAATTTTGCACTGGCGTGCGTGGGCGTGCCACGCACGCCGCGTGCTTTGCATCATTACTCATATATAAATCCTGACGTGCCAAGCTTGGCACGTCAGGAAGGATATTAAATATATAATATATTATATTTATAAATATAACTTATAATATATTATAATATATATATATATATATATATATAAATCCTGACGTGTCAAGCTTGACACGTCAGGAATTCCTGACGTGCCATGCTCGCACGTCAGGCGTGGCCTTGGGAAGGCCAGCGCCTGCTGGCTGTCCCTTCGCCCACGCCTCCATTACTTTTTTTTTGGTTTTCTCTTTTTTTTTTTTCTCCGGCCTGGCCCTTCTTATTTCCCCAACTTTTTTTCTCTTTATATTCTTCTCTCTTCTTATTTTGAAATTCCCCACACACTTTCTCTCCTCTCTCAATCTCCCTGATCTGGTACGAAGCTCCTCTCTAGAGGAAGAAGAAAAAGAAAATGTGAAGATAAAAAGAAGAGAAGCAGCAGATTGAAGAAAAGCAAAAGAAGAAGAAGAAAAAGGAAAGAAGAACAGAAGCAGAAGAAAGAAAAATAAAAGGAGAAGAGAAGAAGAAGAAGAGAAGATAAGAAGATTTTTTGGGTTTTTGAAAATTTGTTGGGTTTTGAGGTTTGGGTTTTTTATTTGGATTTTTGATTTTTTAAAGACTTTTTCGGTTTGGGTTTTTGTAAATAGAGAAAAGAAGAGAGAGACAGTACTGAGAAAATGGAGAGCATGGAGACATGATCCAATTAGCAGATCTGCATAAACAAATTGAAGAGAAAATGATCTTTTCTTTTCTCTGCAGATCTGCAGAGAAAAGAAAAGAGAAATTGGTGCAGGGTGGAGCTGCCAATTTGAAATCTCTGCACGTGAGGGAGCTGTGCAGAAATTTCAAATAAAATAATAATTTAAAATAATAAAATTTTTAATTGAAAAAAAAAATCCAGAAAAATATATTTTTAAAAAAATATTTTTTTTAATTAATTTTTTAAATTTCCTGACGTGTCAATTTTGACACGTCAGGAAATTTCTGACGTGTCACAAATTGACACGTTATAAATTTTTCTGACATGTCAAATTTGACCCGTCAGAAATTTCTGACGTGTCAAATTTAAAACGTCAGAAAATAATTTCTGACGGGTTAAAACTTAACACGTCAGAAATTTTCTATTTCTGACACCTATAATGTTCACGCGTGAAACACGTCAGAAAGGCCCCGTCAGGGACGTTTTCTGACGTGTCAGACAACCGAACACGTCAGAAAACGTCCGTCAGAAAAAATTTAATTTTTTGTAGTGTGGTGATAGCGGTGGATAAATGGGAGGCCGGTGAACCCAATGGTGTAGCGCATCGAAGCTATGGAGAAACAAATGGTGATAGATCAGGCTTTGAAAAGATCCAGATCTAAGATCCACTGTAAAACTGTGAATGACATGACCACTGGTAGTGGAGCACGACCAGACAAAAACGACTAGGCATGGCGAAAAGGTTTAGGGTTTAGGGTTTAAGGTTTAGGGAAGATGGGAGGAGGGAGAAAATCTTCCCCCAGAAAAAGCCCCACTGTGGCGGAGGAAAACCCTCACTGGGGCGGTAGAAAGTAGCAGAGAACAAGAAAAAAAATTTCAAAATAAAAGCTCATCAACAACAATTTGTTTTTGCTTTTGGTTGCTGTGATTCCGATACACTCACTGTTGTGTTTGGGGGCTTGATTTTTCTTATAACTTTCCTCATGTTGTTGGCTTGACATGATTGATGTTGCCCATTAGTATTTTTGTTGCATGTTGTCTTTCGTCATCTACTAGTATTTTGTTTATGCAAGTACTGAGTTTGGATTTTTATGTTAGTTTGCATCAATATATTTATGGTCGGACAAAATTCCTCACATTGTACTCATTATTGATGACAATATTGTACTAAGCAATGTACGTATGAACAAACATGGTAGGTCGTTTGAGTATTAACCTACTTATTAAAAAAAAAAAAAAAAGGAAAAGTACATAACATACCCTCCTCAAATTAGCACCCCATTATCAAAGTCCCCTTAAACTACCAATTGTGTCAATACTCTTCTAAACTATTCCAAAAAAAAATGCAAATGCCCCTCAAAGGTTAGAAAAAAGACAAAAATAAGTATAAAATTTTTTAATAAGACAAAAATATCCTTAATTTTTTTTTTTAAATACAAAATGACCATATGGGGGTGGTCCGGCCACCCCTTTTGCCCAAACTCCTATGGGAGGCGGCAATGGGGAATTTTTCCTATTCGTTTAGAAGAAAAAAAAAATTGTGTTTTCATTCTTTTTTGTTTGACGAAAAAAATAAAATAAATCCCCTTACCAATCTTCTTCTTCTTTTATTTTTTATTTTTTATTTAACTTTTGTTTTCTGTAAATATCTAATCCTATTCGCTCTCCTACATTTTGTCTATCAAAAATTTGATTTTCAATATCAAAATATATGAAATAAGTGTCCCTATTATTATCCCTAACTAAACCAATGATTCGTTATTGAAAAATAGTGAGTGTCCAAACTACCCCCAAGGCCATGGAGGAGTTTCAACCACACCTCCTTTGGAGAAAGATCCTCTCCATTTCAAATGAAATGGAGGGGATGTATTCAGTTAAAACAAGAGGGTATGTTGCCCTCTTGTTTTAACTAAATAGATCCCAAATGAAATGGAACAAAAATGCCCTCTTGTTTTAATTAAATGGATCCCTTCCATTTCATTTGAAATGGAAAGGATTCAGGTCTGTCTCCTTTGGCTGGGGGTGGTTTTAATTGCCAGGGGTGGATGAACCCCCAAGCTGGTCATTAATTTGGCCAATGAGGGTGGGTGGCCACCCCATTATTTTGTCTTTTCTTTTTCTCTTTTTCATTTTTATTAATTTTTGTTTTTGTTTTTTTTTTTTTTTAATTCTACATTTTAATGTTTTTTTATACATAATTTTTTTTTTTTTTTTTTTTAATTTTATCAATAGTATGTTTTTTCATTAAATAGACATTGACAACAAAATGGAGATTTGTACTTTATTTTGCAAAAAGTTGGCTTGTCCAACAACAGATTTTCAAGATGATTTCTAACAAGTGGGATTCAATAATTGATGCAAATTTCATCCAAAAAATAATAATAATAATAATTGATACAATTATACAAAGACCCGACCATTGCTTCCATTAAGTCTAATAATGTAAAGGGACGTTTGGATAATTTGAACCGAGTCATGAATAATGTCTTGGAAAATAAATAAAACTTTAAGTTGTCACACATAAGATTCTAAATCTTAAATTTGCAAAAAGAATAAAAAAAAAAAAAAATCCATTAGAGTTTGCTTCCAAACAAGGCCAAAACGTACGATAGAACTCATAAATATTTTCATTGATACATTGGAATTTAGCAATGACAAGGTGAAAGAAAACATATAGGCATGCATGAATCCAAAATATGGACTAATTAAAATGTAGGGCCACTACTCTTCTAAGCTAGCTGCTGGCATATTTCAAGGTTGACAAATATTGTTTGAAACCACCTCAAATTTAGGTGTAACCAACTTCTTCGTAATCAGTCTGAGAATAGAATATCTATATCATTTCCTAACCAACCGTCATCTGATTCTAGAAACAATGATCTGAAATCCGACACCATGTTGTTTGCCTGACCACATAATTCACTGCCGGTCCCGGAGTTATAATTGTTTTCCAGTCCCTCCGGTGGTAGAACAGGGTTGTGATCACCACCACCACCATCGCCAGCATTCATTGCAGGATGATTATTCACGTCGTTTAGCTCCACATCATTGAGCTTTGCTGCAAAATCTGAGTCAAGCATTCTGCATAAATCCTCTGCGCTCAGGTCCAACAAGAAGTCCGCCGTCTTCTCTTCTTCCCCGGCTGTCGATTGCGGTGACCCAGCACTCGATTCTGACGGCGACGACTTGTTGATGATCTTAACCAAGTTCATGTTGGTGTTAGTGGATGGTTCCACTGCCACCTTGTCGTTGTGCTGATCATTGCTGTGAAGGAGTCCAATAATTGGCTTCTTTTCAGTTGCAGGCTTGGCTAATGGGGACTGATCCTTTGACTTCTTGGCTAAATAGGAGTTCCAATAGTTCTTAATTTCATTGTCCGTTCTTCCTGGGAGTCTACCCGCTATCAGAGACCATCTACAAGTAAATATTTAATTGCAATAAGAGACGAATGATAAAGAAAATGTTCGAATTCATTATATTTGCTTTAACATTAGGACCGCAGTTTAATGACTGAAATTATAGTCTAACGTGTGTCACCGACATTAATTAACTATTTAATGATGATGTTGTACTTAAAAAGTACTATAATAAAAGGGATAATAATTATAAGTACCTGTTGCCCAAGAGCTTGTGTAGCCTGATGATTAACTCTTCTTCGTCTTCTGAAATGTTCCCCCTCTTTATATCAGGTCTCAGGTAATTCATCCATCGAAGCCTGCAGCTCTTGCCACATCTCTTCAGCCCTGCACCAGAACACACTCAAATCAACCCACATAATTAATTCTTTGAATTTGAGATCTAGTTACCAGCATTCTTCCTTTGTTGTTCATACAAATTCATTAATAAAAAAATAAAAACACCACATTAATTCTTTTCTTCAGTTATGATCAGTCAACCTGGTAATATCTTCCCAATGAAAAAAGAAAAAAGAAAAGGGTTGAAATAAAGGTGTTTGGAAAATGAGAAAGTGTATAGGGTCTCTAGCTCTCACCTGTTTCTTTGGCAAGATTACTCCATTTTCCTTCACCATGGCTCTTGACATAATCCATGAGCATTTCATCTTCAAGAGCAGTCCATGCTCCTTTGTTTAATCCATCCTTTGTACACCGAGGACTTCTGCCCATTTTCTGAGTGTATTTTTCTCTCTCTCTAGCTCTCTCTCTCTGTTTTTCCTAGGGGGAATATGCAAGTTGCTGTTTGTACTACCCAAGGTTTGGGAAAGAGGGTGAGCTTTATAGAAGGACATGTCCTCAAATTAATTTTCATGTACTTTATTATTATTACATCTTAATTTGAATCGATCTGAGGCCACTGATAATTAATGTTGTGTCGCTAAAGACCAACGGACACAGACAAGTCACTAGAAAATGAATGTTTCATGCCCACGTGTTCCATGCGTAAGTTGTAATTTTTAGACTAGCTGAGAACTCAGATTCTCAGAACGTGCTCCACTAGCACCACGTACAGTTCATGAACACCATGCATCCTATCATTAAAATATCATCATTTATATATATATATATATATATATATAAATTATTAGTTATTCTAAAAGTTTAAATTGATAAAAAAAAATTAATTTAATCATTTAATCATTAGTTTAACACTCACATTCACGTGCGGGCTCAAATGATTAATTGGCTGCATGCGTTGAAGAAGAATATATATATATATATATATATATATATAATTAGTTGCACACCATCACTTGCGCAAACAAAATTCTTTAATCGGTAATTAAAGAGTTCCAAACTTGATCGTGTTATATTTAATATTTTCTTATTTTTTTCGTGAATGCATTGTTTTATATAATAATCTCTCCATGTATCCCATATGCATGCAAAGACTCCTTACACTTATGATTTTTTTTTTTTTAAGTATATTATATAAATAGCTAATTATTTCATATATTTGGACAAAACAAAAACAAAAAATAGGCTAGGCTCCTAACCTATTATAATAAAAATTATTTTATACATATATAAACCTTAAATATATAGTACAAATTTATCGCGAGCAACAACTCAAATTTGTCATTAAAAAAAATTATGTATGAGCAATTAGTAGCCTTTAGGAGCAACATAAAAAAGTTTTTAACACAAAAATGGTAGTAACGTAGGCTTAGTGATCTTCCTGTTTCTACTACAACTACATAACGAGACCATTTTCAGTCATAAATATTATCAAAATTAGGCATATATCGCAATAAAATTAAATATGAGTTTATGACTGATTCTTTGATATTGTACATCAAAAAAGAACTCGCTGTGAAATTTAGTAAAATTATTCAGTGACAGATTATTTTCAAGATCTAAAAGAATGCCGAATTCAATTTTGATAGGTGTTTGAGTTAAATGACAAAATATATTATTCATTAATTTAATCTTAATGTGTTTCTCTTTCATACTTTAACCTATTTTCAATCCCCTGCCATATTTTAAAAGGGACTGACATCTAACGTCGCCCATGTGAGCAATTTTATTTTATTTTATTTTTTTTTTGAAAAACCATGTGAGCAATATTTAAGATACATGAAGAAGCATGCTCGGATCCTAATTAATAAATTAATTGAAAAAACAAAAAGATCAAAAGACTGGACCGTCACATGTGTCTCTGAAATAAAATATGATCAATATCTTCTGCTTATTTTATATTATCATCATAATTAATAGAATTAATTTACACCTTCGAAAACTTCGAAATTAATATAAATTAATACAGAAGGCCTATAGCGTTGCTTTTCATGGCATGCAGTGGCATCGATCCAACCCCCTTTGAATAATGATTTATATATATATATATGTTGAAGGGCTCACGTGATTGGCGTATAAACAGATCCTGACCCTCAATTCAGAAGGTGATGATCAATATCTCTGCAAGAGACACTGATGATGAGGTCCCACGTACGTGCACCCACCACCTGTCGTTCCTTTTCAGTTGGGTGTTTCTTATTAATTTCAACCAACTTTTTTCCTTAAACTTGAAAGTTTGTTAGCCTCCAAAAAGAAGACAGAAAAATATTTCTAGTACCTTTGCTTTCGTACGAGGCCTCCCAAACTAACTAACATTAGACGATCGAACACAAGAAAGTTGAAAGTTTGTTACCCTCCAGAATCAAACGACATCCATTTTGTTAGTTTTATCAACTTTTTAGGTCGATCGATGAATTACAAAGATCATGTGTGTATATATATATATAGTGGTAATTATTCTCTGATACAACTATACGAGAGACATAAAAGGTAATTCATGTGCTGACCAACTTGCACATCAACCAACCCTGCAAATTGCAATGGTGGGGGCAGGAAATGGCCCATAGCCCCAATCATGAAGGGATATGAACCATCAATTGAGTTATAATGCCGCTAAAATATTTTGATAGCGCATAGAGTCGAAGATTATCATAAGTATGGAAAGAATTATGCATAATTATATTAAGTTTTGAGGATTATTTTTGTAATAACAACTTTTTTTTTGTTTTGTCTACATCTACATTTAAGTGTTTTTTCTTTGTCTTCGAGTATTTTGTTTTTTCTCTAAGTTTCAAGGTTATTTTTTATTTATTTTTTTCTCCAAATATTTTGCTTACAAAGCAGTAAAAAAAAAAAAAGGATTCCGATTGTTTCTTGGATGCCAAGTTTTCCAAGCCTATTGGAGGCTCTCTAGTCTCTTCATGCACAATTTTTGTAAGGACTTTAAACCATGGAGTACTCGTGTGCTAAGAGAGGTTTCATTGAGCCTTAGAGCATTCATGTCTTTCCTCTCTTAGAGTTTTGTTGAGTTAGAACACAATCTTTTCTACATAAAATACCTTCAAACTATTAGAATTCCGGTAAAAAAGATCAAGTAGAAGAATTGTTGAGAGAGGTTATGGAAAAACTAATGCAAAAGCGGGCAAGCGGTTCTTTGCATAGTACAAGAGAGCGTTAACTTCAAGGGTTTTGTGTGTGAACTTATTGTAATTTCTCATCTTTTACAACGTATTATTTTTTGGGTTTGGTTACCCTACAGTGATTTTACTTTTGAAGATTTCTTAAAAAAAAGTTTACACTTCGTCATCAAATTACTTATATTGATTGATTTACTAATTTCATTATATTTTGGTGAATGCTTAATTTTTAAATTCTGTCTTGTATTGACATACACATATTCAACCCCTTCCTAAATGTTGTTTGGAGTCTTAGATTATATTTTTATAGAGTACGTATAGTAATGCTTTCATTTTGGAGGGGACCACGGCAAGCAGCGGTCCCCACTTTCACTAATTGCTTATTCTAAAATCAAATTGACCTAAAGTGGTACTTTATATTATAACTTCTCTAAGCATTTCTTTATCCAACCAATCTCTCTCTCTCTCTCTCTCTCTCAACCAAAGGACCAAGGGGACTCCGAAGGTAAATGGTACTATATATATATATATATATATATATATATATATATATGTTAATCATTTAATTAATACTTTTACACTCATTCTCACGTGTAGATTCAAACTTCTTTAGGTGAGACTTAACACCTAAAATATTTAATTGAAATTGAGTAATTTGATAAAGTCAAGCTTCGAACTCATGTACTATGACTTTGACATTATTTTAAATCACCATTTGTCCAAAAAGCTAATAAGAAAATATAAATTTAACCATTTAATTAATATTTTAATAATGTGCGTGTTAAGAGAGCTAGACATCACATTTTTTATTAAAAATCTTCAAGCATGCTTAAAAAATAAAAGGGAAAATTACAGTTTACCCCCCCAAAGTTGTCAGCGATTTGCAATTCCGCCTCCAAAGTTTCAATTTTTGCAATCCACCCCCCTAAAGTTTCAATTTTTTTCAATTCAGGCATTCCGTCAGTCAAAGCCGCTTTGACTGACGGAACAGTGATCACGTGCAAGTCACGTGATCACTGTTGGTTGTTTTTTTCCCAAAATGCCCCCATCCCTACCCCCATCCCAAAAAAAAAGCTATAATCTCTTCGGGCCATCTCCCCCACCAAAACAATGTCTTGGCCTTCATTTTTCCCCATCACTGCGTGGAGCAGCACTTGTACGTATACCGACTGACTATATGTTCGCAGGATTTTGTTCATGCGAGGGGGAAGAAGACTTTCAAATATTGCAGGAAAAGGGAGATAGTTGTCAACCTAGCTTGCTCTTATATTTGAAACCTCAAATATCTTCAATCTTCCATGCATAAATTACGAGCTACGTACACCGAAATTAGCCATCACGATATTCCATTATCACACATACTCTTAAGATCGAACACTATCATTTTTCTGCAACAGCATATATTTATATATATATATATATATATATATATAGCGAGAGAGAGAGAGAGAAAGAGAGAGAGAGAGAGAACACAAGACACCGACACAATCAAACACAGTTACAGAAAGCTAGTATTTGACAAAAGGGTCAAAAGACACGGTTTCTTCAGATTGGAAGCAAGAATTCGGCAATGGAACCGGCGGTGACGTGTCCACTAAACAGTTATCAGCATAAAAGGGCTGTTGGGGAGGAAGAGGAAAAGAATTAGCAGGATCAGCGGCAGTAGCAGCAGCAAGGAAGGAAGATGAAGGGTCCTGATCATCCACAACGTTGATCATGGTTTGATGAAGCCATATCTGAGTCTTGAGGAACTTAAGGTAGTGGATGGCCTCTTCCAACATGGACACTGTGTCCATCTTACTCCCGCCGGGAACCAAGCTCTGCAAGATCTTGAACCGGTCACTGATCCGGTGCCGCCTTTCCCTCGCCGCCACGCTTTGTGGGTCGGTCGAAAGCTTCACTCCTTTGCTTCTCTTCCCACTCTTCTTCTTCTCTTTGCGGAGAAGAGGAGGTAGGAATGGGGGCATTTTGGAAAAAAAAACAACCAACAGTGATCACGTGACTTGCACGTGATCACTGTTCCGTCAGTCAAAGCGGCTTTGACTGATGGAATGCCTGAATTGAAAAAAAATTGAAACTTTAGGGGGGTGGATTGCAAAAATTGAAACTTTGGAGGCGGAATTGCAAATCGCTGACAACTTTGGGGGGTAAACTGTAATTTTTCCAAAATAAAAATAGTATAACATATATATATATATATATGTGTGTGTGTGTGTGTGTTTTTAAGAATGTATATATATATATATATGTGTGTGTGTATGTGTGTGTTTTTAAGAATGTAGACTAGAATTGTATTATAAGGTTGTTTTTTTTATTAAAAAAAAAAAAATGGTTACAATATAATTTCATTCACCAATGTACGTATTACACTGTTTAATAAAAGAATACATATTCAGTATTTTATCCTAATATTAAATTCTTAGTTTTGATTTCAGCGCCGAGCTATTTTTCCGTAGGACTCTCGCTATGGCATTATCATTGCATTTGAATTTAACCACCTCGTTGAATATGAATTGACATGGCCCTCTAATTAGCTTAGAATATTGTCATGATATTACTCACTGACATATATTAAAGAAAAGCTAGCAAAGACATCTTGACTTTCTATCCATCGTGATCTCTATGCCTTTAAAATAACTAAGCAGTTGCACAAAACAGGACCGCCTAATTAATTGAGAGAGATGTCAGAATGAATAGAGAGAGGTCAAAATCTTCAAACATAGTACAATCTTAAATGTGAGCTACTCTTTTTCGGGTGATATTAAACATCACCCCACGCGTGATGTACGCCAGGTGATTTGATATTTTAAAATAATAAAATATAATATTTTATTATTATAATTATTAAAAAAAAAAAGAAAAAAAAAAGAAAGAAGAAAGAAGAAGACTCGTGTATATGAACAATCATGCATGCCAGCGTTCTTCGTATCACGACCCTCTTTTTCACATGAAATCCTTAAACCCTACCGTAACATTTTCAACCAAAAAATTGTGTTATATATGGCTGTTTGGTGAGCACATGGGGCATTATAAGGAAGCTGTTAGGTGACACTTAGGAGTCCACTCTCCATTCTATGTTTCTTTGTCACAAGAAATACAAACCAAATTGATGGGTCAAGCATCCTAGATGAACATGATTCATTTTATGGTGCATGCACGTTAAATTTTAGAGAGTCTCTTTCGTCAGGGATGTGATGTAAAATAAAATATAGATGAAATCATTATATTTTTAATTTAAAATCATTCTCATAGATTTTTTTCTATTCATTTTAACCTAACGTTGATCACTGTCCACCATCAAACCCCTCACCTATTTTCAAGTCTTCGACACCGGAGTCTTCAAAACAAGCTAAGACGATATGGCTCTAGTGATTTTATCAATGGGTATTTTGTTAAGAGAAGAAAAATTATTTAGTGTGAATGGCTATATTGTTTTTTTGGTATTTCAAATTAAGGTGTATGTTTCCTGTTGGAGAGTCTAAAACACCCAATTTATATCTCGACCTGATTGAAGTTATTCTCTCATTTTTATAAATATAATCATGTTGCTAGAGTTATTTGCATGTGTTTGCATGCAGATACATGCATGGTCCCCTCAGCAGGTACAGAGCCATTATTATAGACAGGAGCAAGGGATAAAAAATAAATAAATAAAATTCTTTCTTAAAAAAAAAAATTACCTTATAAATTTTATTTTATTTTTCTTACCTTAAAAAATTTTTATTCTTAAGAATTAAGGGAGATGCCAGACCCAACCTCAACCCTTGGGGGGTATTCTTCTTTCTTCTTCTTAGCTAATCATATTGTATTGTGTTATTTTGGTCATAAAACAGAGGAAACGATACATGATTGCTTCAAGGGAGCCGACACATGAATTTTCAGAGGAAAAACACATGTGCATCTCACATGTTCAAATGACACATGTCATTTTGATCATATTGTATTGTGTTATCAGGATACTTACTAGTACTAGACTCCTACTTATTTTATTTAAATCAGCAAAACCTTTAAAAAACTCCTATAAATTTTCACTCGTTTTGACACTGCTTCTCAAAGTTTAAAAACTTTCAATTAAGAGTATCGAACATTCAATTTCTTTCAATTATCTCATTATGTTAGGATTTTTTGTTATTTTTTGTCAAAATGCCGAAAATACCCATGTTTTTTTAATTAAAAAAATTGCAAAGATTTTTTTATATACATATAAAAATAAATGTTTGAATCTTTACAGATTTTTATAAAATAAAATAAAATAAAATAAAATGGGAATTTTGCCAATATTTAACGAAAAATTCTAATAGAATTGGATAATTGAAAGAAATTGAAAGTTTCATACCCTTAATTGAGAGGTTTTGAACTTCAAAAGGTACTTTCAAAATGCGTATAAGTTCATAAAAGTTTTGTAAAGTTTTTCCTTAAAATAAAATCGATATTTTTCTTCTCAAACTGAGAGGTCCGTTATTCAACTATTACTAACCTTATAACATTTAATAAATCCTGAAGTTATGATTACATCATTCTCCTCCCCTAACAATTCCATTGCCCCCAATGAAAATTTTTGGAAACCAAAACTTTTTTTATTTTTTTCTAATTAAAAAGGCAAGCGAAAGAGACCAAACTTGAATGGTTTTGAATATCTCTGCCTTCAAACTGTTGTTGGCTAACTAAAGTCTTTACCAAAAGTAGAATAACATGCAGTGTTACCAAATGGACATAGTTTTTCTTCAAATTGGGTTGGAATAACTTTTTTCAACTCAATCTATAAAAATGATATGTGTCATTTGAATGTGTAAGATGGATGTATTTTTTTACTAGTAGAGACAGAGTTGAAATAAATAATATTAAAAACTCATGTGCATCTCACATGTTATTAAGAAAATAACAAATGTCATTTTCATACCTTCAACCCCGGAGAAAAACTGTCCTTACCAAATATTCAAATTCATATTCCACCGATACCAATACTTGAAAGCTTCAACAAACTTTTTTTTTTTCGGTTTTTTGGTCTCTAGTAGTTTGACCCGATGACCGTTCCTTCCCAAAATCGAGATTTTTTATTTTTATTATTATTATTTTTTTCTTCTAAGCTTAAACAAAAGAGTCTCCATGATGACCCTCAGTCCTTAACGAGAAGTAACTCTTTTTTTTGGGTAAATATATTTAATCCCTCTGAATTAACATTTGTTTTCAATTTAGTCTCATCATGAAGTCATTATTATAACATTTGGATATATCAAATTAATTATGATTTTATATTAAAAACGTCATTCCGTCAATGTTTGACTTTATAATGGATGGAAAAGTGGCCATGCACCTTGCATGTGACTGATTTGACCAAAATGTCCGAAAATACCCTCGCATTAAATTGAAAAATCATATTTAACCTTTATAATTATTTAAAATAAATAAATTATAAACAATGAGGTAACAGTGATTCAACCACCCCTTTTTTGCTTTTGGAGGGTGGCCGATGCCCGATTTGATTTCTGGTTGTTACCATTGTGATGGCCGAGTAAGTTAATTTTGTTAAGGAAATTGGAGTTTCGATGCTTTTGGGTTTTGGCTAATTGTAATGCTTTTGTGTAGAGTTGGGTGATTTGTTGTGATATTGATCAATATTTTGGGTGAAGGTTCACATTGAAGAGTATAATCGATGGCCGAACTAGGGGTGTCAAGGCGGTTTCGGTTAGCGGTTATTGGAGAAAATTTCAGATTAGATTCTTATAAATAAAGAATAAAAATTTACAACAATAGCATTATTATTAATTAGATTCATTTCATTTCAGGCGTGCCCCATGCATTGAATAAATTAAATCTTTAAATGCACATGGGGTTAGCAAATAGCAATCCTCTTCATTTTCCCTTCTTTTTTTTCCCCATAATTTATATCAATCCTAGGAAATCGGGTTGGTCGGAATATTGTACAAATAATCATGTTACCTAATTATTTATTTGGTTCCTAAAACCTTATCATTAAAATAATCAATCAGTGTAACCTCATTATGTTTTTTCCCTTCTAATTAACAAGAGATGTTTTTTAAGTACAACACACGAGAGTCGAGGGATTTAATTTAATGGTCAACGTAGGGTTACACGTGATTTTCTCTTCCATTGGTATAGTTGGCAAAATACATAAAGATTTTGGTTGTAATATTTTATTAAGGAAAACATATATATTTGTTACAAAAAGAATCCTAAATAATTTTTATGTACATAATTAAATTTTTCTATCAAGATGTACCTGCACGGTCCAACCCAATGACGTTTCAAAAAAAATAAAAAATAAAACAAGATCATTTAACACGTGCAATATAATAGTATACTATATATAACATCTTCTTTGTTAATTTGTATAGTCGAGCCAGCGGGAGGGACCATGGTCTCAGGGATGGACCTATGCAGTGGCAGAGCCACGTCACGGCACCCCAAAGATTTAAAAAAAAAAAAACAAAATCTTTTTTTTCCTACCCAAAATTTCACACAGCACCCCAAAAATAATAATAATAAAAAAAAATTCTTTTTTTTTTTTCTCCTACTCTGAGCTCAATTCCTAATCTAATATAAGTGGTTTTGTAATTTAGATATTTTGGTTATTAAATGTTGAGAATATTGGTGGTGAGAATTTAAACATTTAATCGGAGAATTTGATACAATTCTAAGCTCAATTCCTCATTGTATTTAACTATCAGTGATTAGAGAAAATAGAAAAAGGTACCAGTTCATTACACAATGCCAAAAAAAAAAAAAAAAAAAGTTTTCAACCAGCCCTACAATATGAATTGTCTAGCTCTGCCACTGGACATATGCACAGACCGAGATGGGTCATGAACTCATGATCACCTCTAGTTTTATAATTTTTTTTTTTTTATATTAATTTTACTTTTAAAATTTTCATTTGAGACAAAATTTTTTAGTTTACCCCGAGCCCAAAAGAAAGCAATCCACAATTTTTTGTTTGGCATAGAGCCATAAAAAATAGTCCAAAATTTTTAAGAATACATTGAGCCCCTCAAACAAGAAAACTCATATGACCATAATGCCCCAAACCCATAAATTAAAATGCCCTACGTCTTTCTCCAAAATTCATATTGTTTTCTAGAGTGTAGTATGCATATGAGGAGAATGCGATTTTTCGTAGAGCTACGAGTAAGGTTTGCATAATGGATACTAATTTTATTTTTTATGTGTTAATTTAATATTTAATATTAATATATTTATCATTCATTCATATTTTTATTTTTCATTCATACTTTGGCCCCTCTGCCCTCACGAAGTCTTACCTGTTACCAAATATTCAAATTCATATTCCACCGATCCCAGTACTTGAAAGCTTCAACAAACTTTTTTATTGGTTTTTTGGTCCCTAGTAGTTTGACCCGTTGACCGTACCTTCACAAAATCGAGATTTTTTTTTTTTTCTTTTTTTTTTCTTCTAAGCTTAAACAAAAGAGTCCATATGACCCTCAGTCCTTAACGAGAAGTAACTCTTTTTTTGGGTAAATATATTTAATCCCTCTGAGTTAACATTTGTTTTCAATTTAGTCTAAGTCATTATTATAACATTTGGATATATCAAATGTTATAATAATGGCCGAACTATCCCTATTTTTTTTTTTTTTAAGTTGATGACCAATCCACCATCACCCAAAAATTTATTTTTGGGTGGCCGATCCACAGCCATCATGGGGTGGTTTAGCCACCTTTTTAGTTGGTTTTGGTTTTTCTCTTTTTCTTTTTTTTTTTTTTTCTTTTTTTTTTGATTTTATTAATCTTTTATTTTGGTTTTAAAGAAAAATTAGTATTTTAGAAAGAAAGAAATAAGCATGTAACCACTTTTCCATCCATTATAACCGGCGGATACCAACCGAGGCCTTTTTCACACAAAATGGTAATTTGGAGTCTAGTTTCCAGTCCATGAATCTGCCAAAAAGAAAAACAAACGAAATTGATGGATATCATATGTGCATTGAAATGGAGAAATTTTCAGATTAGATTTTTTTTTTTTTTTTTTTTAAATGGAAAACATTCATACTTATTTATTGATGAAAATATCACAAGCAAATGCTCTAACAAATAGAGCATAAAGCTCTAGAACAATAGCCGAAGCTAAGTTTACAGTATCAAAGATCGATATTGTTTTCTAGAGTGTAGTGTGCATACGAGGAGAATGCGATTTTTCGTAGAGCTACGAGTAAGGTTTGCATAATGAATACTAATTTTATTTTTTATATGTTAATTTAATATTTAATATTAATATATTTATCATTCATTCTTTGGCCTCATATTTTTATTTTTCATTCATACTTTGGCCCCTTTGCCCTCACGAAGTCTCACTTGTTACACTCAACTCCCACAAGGTCTTGCTGAATTTTTTTTAACTTCCCTTTCAGCCCGTGGACTGTCACAACCCTGTACCACATTTAATTTATGCTGCAAACGCTTGATAGCTGCTGGTGCCAAGCCATGGGCTCTCCTGCTCCATCTAAATATGCTGTCTTTGCAATTTGAGAGCTTCTCCCCCAGCCGTGTCCAATTGTTGCCCACTTCCGAGAATTTATTCCAAGCTTCTAAGAGAGTCTCTTGATACCCCTGCTCATGAGTCCAGCAGGCTTCAAAGCAGAAAATCCTCCTCTTCAGTTGGTCTGTACGCTGCCCCAATAATTGTAGCACCAACACTACATGATCCAAGCTAGTCATCACTCAGCTTCTGGAAAAATATCTCTCCACCCCGAATTGGCCATCCTGCGATCCAATCTCTCCTTAATAAACTCCCTGCCTTCCCGACAATTGGTCCACGTGTATTTGGGTCCTTTATACCCCAAATCCGTAAGTTCGCAAAATTCCAATGCGGATTGGAAACTACGCAATTGGGTATTTGACTTTACCCCTCCTCCCCATTTTTCCGACATAGAAACCACTTCGTTAAAATCTCCCAAACATAGCCATGGGTCCGGAGATAGGCTAGCCAAATGGCGTAATAAATCCCAAGCCTCACAACGTTTGTTGGCATCCGGGTGACCGTAAAAGCCCATAAACTTCCATTGTATGTTGGAGGTTGGGTCATTCAAAATACCATTGATATGCCGATGACTATAATTTTGTATGTCAACCATAATCTCCTCACTCCATAACAGAGCCAAGCCACGACTTTTACCAACACAATCCACCACAAATAAATTTTTAAAACCCAATTTACATCGAATAAGTTCCTTTTTTTTTTTTTTTCCGTGCTTTGGTTTCCATTAGGAAAACAAAAAAAGGACACTTCTCCTTTACCAAAAGGCATAGGTCTCGAACTGTCCAAAGGTTTCCAAGCTCTCGACAGTTCCAACTTAGAATCCTCATTGCGGTCGGCGGGGCTGTTCAACAGCCTCCACCATCCCCGAACCATTTTTAAGATTTGTCGAAACTCCATTGCGATCAATGTCTCCAGCCATCACCAAATTACTATCTCCTTTTGATGTACATTTTTTTCGTTTCTCCTCTGTCTGTCCAGAAAAAGTCTCTACTAGCTTGTCAAAATCTCCAAGGTCTCTTTTCTTCGTGCTTGGCTTTTCTGGGCTAGCTACAACATGCAACGGATTCCCCTTAATGGACCTAGCCAGTTCAGAGATAAATGGGCCCATATATCCGGATGGGCTCCTTGGTAAAAATTCTTGGTCTGAGAAAGGCTCCTTTTGGCGCTCAGTGTCGTGGTCATTCTTTCCTCTTTTGTCTCTGTACATCGTGGTGTCGCCATAAAGGTTTGTATCACGCCTACTTTCCTTTTGAGAAAACCGTGTAATCTCCTCCCAAGATCCTGATTTGCCAAAATTATCTCCAGTAGCATTATTTGAAGGAGCCGTTCCCATATCTTTTTTTGAAAAAACAGAATCTCCATTATTTCCTCCAATCTTCTCATTATCGCCTCCATAATTCTCTCCCTGATATTTGCCAGAAAAGCTGCGTTTCCCATAATGAGCTTTTGGTTTCCCACCTACTGGAGACTAGCCGGCAGCATCTCCCCTACCGCCGGTTTCACTAAAATTTTCCTCCGCCACCTTGTTATGAGTTGAAGGAACAGGTCCCTTTTTTGCCGAAAAACAGTTGTTGCTTCTCTCATTTCTCCTGGTGGGTGAAGGGGCTCTCATCCACTGCCCATATTGGATGGTATTTTACTGCCGGAAATTGCATCTCCGAGGACACCCCAATCTTCCATGACAAATCACCCCGCACTAATAGCAAAATTTAGGTAAACGCTCATACTGAAATTTAATCAGATGAACGTTTCCTTCGATATTAATCTTCCTTCCACGCTGCAGGGGTTTTTTTAGATCCATTAGAATTTTGACTCGGAGGAATTCCCCCCACCCCATACCCCGTGCATCGGTATCCACCGCCTCAACCACCCCCATAGAGACGCCAATCTTTCGACCAATCTCCCTTCCCATGCAAGTTAATGGTAGGTTAACCATCCGCACCCAAAAAACTGCCGTGTCGAAAGTGAATTGTGATGGCGATTTGGTTCCATCAAAATCCTCAAGGAGAAAAAGATTCCCTTCGAAGACCCACGGCCTCCCCTCCATCACCCTTTCTTTATACTTTGGATCACTGAATTCGATCAGGAACAAATTCTCCTAAAGGACTTTGAAAGTAAATCTGTCCGACAACTTCCACCATTGCATAAGAGATGATTGAATCGTCTCTATGCTAATCATACGGTCCGCCACCAATTTTGCCAACACACAAGCTTGACCGAAAGTTTCCCCTTCAATCAGCTCCTCCCTCTGAAAAGATAACTCCACGTCCTCATCCTCTGTCAATGATAAATTCTCCCACAATGTAGCTAGATCGTCCGCCATATAGATTCAGAAAAATATAGATCAAGACTATATGCTTTCACAGGCAAACCTGGAAAAAAAAGTATCTTCTCATCTAGGTTTGTGACGTTTGTCTAGAGAGAAAACTCAACGCCAAAGATTAAAATGCCGTAATCAATTGCCATTGTTATTTTTTAAGAACTTAAATATGTTAGAAGACACTTGTCATTTATGGAATGTTAGAGGCTCTCTGGGTATTCTCTCATGTTCTTTTGATCCTAGGTGAATATTATTATTATTTTTTTTTAAAAAAAAAAGGAAATTAGCTCTTATTTCTCTCATCTGATTTTCAGAAAATAATGTCCACCTAGGACTAAGAAAACGCCAAAAAAATATAAGAAGAACACCTAACATTTTTCAATTTATCTCCTTTCAAGAGATAGTTGGCCCTCATTTAAGCCTCTTTGACAAAAATGTAAGTTGCGGTTTTTCTTCTTCAATTATTTCTTATGACAGGATATAAAACATGATTCTCTTGGCTTCATATTTTAGACTTCTTTTTTTTTTTTTAATACTAATCTTTCAAATGTTATCTTTGATATTTTTATTAAGTACCATGCACGTTTTAAATAAGTATACATTTTAACCTCAAAATAAAGATCATCATGATACCAGTACCAAAAAATCAAGGCCTACCATGTCCATTATAATATTCTGTCAAATTCAAAACTAACGAATGTTTAATAGTTCCACCTAAAAAATCGTAATTTCCTCAATTTAAATTAAAATGACATGATATTTGTGTTCTCTGTGCGATGTACACTTTTTTTTTTTTGGCTTTTGGCTTTTGGAGTGTGGATCGTGTGGGTTTTTTTCTCTTATTTTGGGTTTTGTTTTATATTTAAAGCCAAAATGTTCTCTTTTTTTGGGTTAATGGAGCAAACATGAAACCTATACTTTGTTTTGCTTCATATGAGGCATAAGGACTTGACCTTATATTAAGAGTATAGCTTTGAATGGCATTTGGCCTTGGCATTTTGTCAGAGTAGATGCCAGCAATGGATTAAGCTAGAGTGATGCTTGGTTTTGTGTCAATCGGGTGTTGTATATTACACAACATTTGTTCCCTCTACGGTGTAATATTTATTTTAACAATGTGTTTTGTTTTGTGAACATATTATACATATGTGTTTTGGTATATGTATTATTTTTATCGCTAAAAAATGAGTGTTTTGACAACTTCATTGATTTTTATCATATGTGATATTTATTTTGGTTGAATTATTTTTTAGCATGAATTATTAACGTGTTATGCTATACAATTATGTTCATGATTGATCGACAATTTCCTATATGTAGGTAAAAAGTGGAAAAAAGAAGTGAATAATTTTTATTTCCTGTGTCTTATACCCAATCATTTGGCCCAAAAGTCTTCTATATACTTTCGCACAAAAAACTTGTAGAATTATTTTTGTAGAACTTGATTAAAAAATTTGTTGTGTGTGCACATGTATTGTCCTATGTTGAAAAAAGAAAGAAAAAAAAAATAACATTAGTAATTTTTAGTAATTTAAAGGAAAACATTATCCCAGTTAAAAGCTTGAATAAAAACATTGTCGGATTATCGCTCCCTTAAACATGTAGTCACTTGGAAGAGTTTAAAAAAATAATTTCTAGAGTTCGAAGGACTGCATCTGATGACAAGAACACGTCAATTTCATAAACTTGTTCGGTGTTTCGTAAACCGTAATTATATTTAATAAATAAATGATTAATTAAGAAAAACATATTAAAAATACTCTAGTGGACTGCTTTGAAATAGGTAAACCTGTTAAATAATTCTCCAGACAAGAAAAATCAAATACGATTACAATAAGTGACAAACAGTTAAAGCATCTAATTAGGGATATGTACACACTCCAGACCAGAGAAGACAAGAAAAATAAAGCAGCAACGGTAACACCAAAACCCTAGCGGAAGTTAACGGTAACACCAAAACCCTAGCGGAAGTTAAATCCTCAAGAATATCAACCACATGCAGTTGACTTGTAGTGAAACTCATCAATGGTGGAGTATATCAAACCCTCCTCCTCAAGAGCCCTAATGGAGTACCTGGAATACAAGGTATTTAACAGTTAATTTTAACGGAGACCTTGAAAATTTTCAAAATACGCCTTATTTAAAATAATAATAATAATAATAATAATAATTAAACTAATTTTGTAATTTTATAAATTTTACAAGAATATAAAAGCTATGTCACCCTTTTGCAACATGATTTAATCTCAAACCTAATGAGAGGGGTGACATTGTAATTTTTTAAAGTTTGATACACTATATTGAGAGAGTTTTGAACTTTAGGGAATGATTACAAAAGCAATAAAAGTTTAGAGAGAGGTAAGTATTCCCAAAAAGATAATAAGTGACATGCTAAATGTAAGAGGGGAGATTACATTATCTTATCCACAGGAAGTTTTAGGTGCTGTGAAAGTTCATCCCTGTGTATCCCCTTCTCCTGTCCACTGCATTCAAGAACAGATCCAAAAAGTTTTGAGTATAATTGGCAATGAGAATCAAACATTATAGCTAAACATAAAAGCCACGAATACCACTTTGCCTGGGAGAGACAATACTGCACTAAGCCATCTTATATAAAATCAGGCAACACAAGCAAAGAAAAATAGGATAAAAAAAAAAAAAAAAGCTATATAGTTTGATAACTCACATGCTTGAAGGCTGCTGCAGATAGTCGAGGACCAATTGATCACAGCTCTTGAGCCCATCACTGCTAAATTGGCCAGATAACTACAAAATAGAGAATTAAAATCTTATTCCAAACAATACGCATGAAGGGAAAAAAAGGAAAAAAAAAGATCTCCAAGTCATATCATACTTGAGTAGATGGGGCTGTCTGATATCCAGTTGATTCATTCTTCACAGGAGTGTTAAAGGATATATCCACTGACTGAGGCTGGATCGAGGTAACTCCTTGCAACTTCAGCCAAAACACAATATACACAATCAATACAGAAACACAACGTATATACATAATAAATCCATCTTGACGAGAGTGAATGAACATCTATAGTATTACACTAAGCAATCCCTCAATTTTGGTGTCGCTAAGTTGAAGCCACTTCAAATAATCATTTTACTGTACAAATACTCAAATTGCAAGTAAAATGTTACAACTCTAAGGGTTAAAGGTTTAACCAAACCACTATCTAACAATGTCTAGGACTTTTGAATCATAGTTTGGCCATTAACAATTGGTATTAGAGCAGGCACTATGTCATGAGTTCGAGCTATGGAGGACACGACCTATAGCCTAGACTAAAATATCTTGATATTATGGACAGGCATAGTGCTAAATCATTTAATACATATTGGTGGGTGGAACCGCCAAAAAACAAAGAGCTACCATCAAGTCAGTACCAATAGAATGGGTACTCTAATCAACTTACCTCCTTTCTAAATCTCTTTACATCTCCTTAAATGCTATGATGAGAACTTTTGGAGAGAATTCAACAAAGATGTAGCAAAAATTATAGCCCAAAAGCTTAGCATTCTATCTATACTCCAAAGGAAACAGCCGACCTTTCAATCGAAAGAACGCATGATATCTGTAACGACCCAAGAGAAACACTATCTACATTTACGCTATCATTTCAAAAAAGATTAGTCAAATTGCAATTGAAGCTCCCTAGAATCACTTATCTGACTTAGTCTCAAAGAAATTAATGTGAGACTTGGCCCCCATGAATACCTTTATAATCGACTTATTCATCGTCTCAATGTGGCACTAACTCCTCCACTCAAATCCCTAACATTCTCGTCATATAGCCCATTTTATGCAGTGTTTTAGCACCACATGGTGTTACTAAGTTATTTTTATACCATTTGTAACAACCAAAAAGACTAGTTAAATCATAATTGAAACTCCCTAAAATCACTTATAAAACCTCATCTCACCCAATAAAGAATTAATGTGAAAATTAACACCCATAAATACCTTTATAATCTACCCAATCAATATGAGCAATTCATCTTTCTAATATAAGACACTTTCTGGAGTGATTCAATATTAAAAAGCCACAAATTCCAAATTGGAATGGAAAATCCAACAAACCTCTAACCACATATATGTCTATGCGATAAAACGAAATTACCTCAAGAATCTCTTTTACAAAAAACCAACTGACTACAAGTGCTTCATGGATTTGAAAGGGCAATCAAAAAACCAAGAATCTTTTGGCAAAAAGTTGTTAATACATGATTAATAATGGTAGATCTACTAATGTTTGAAACTCTTGGATCTCTAAGATCTCAAATTTCAAACCTAGACCCAGAAAAGAAGACAACCTAAAGGACCATCCACTGGGTAGTAGTAGACTTGATAAAAACTAATCCAAGACAGTGGGACGAATAAAAAATCCAGCAACATTTTGATAGAGAATCAACCGATTGGAAAATTGATATGCTTCCCATAGCCCTTTCAAGACCACTGATTGGAAAGCCCTCTAAATAGCCAAAATCGAAGACAAACTAAAGCTATTCGTGCGAAAAATAGCATGGAAAATTCATCCTGTCAAATCCAAGTAAGCTAGCTTCATTCCCTTCTCGAATAACGATGTGATCACTTGCCCCCTTTGCGATTCTAAAATTGAAACTCATGAACCCTTCTTCCCAAACTATCACTTCTCCCAAGTCCTGTAACGTGAATCCTATTGCCCTCAAATATCCAGCATTCTTTTGCTAATCCAATCTTAAATTAGAGCAGAATAATTCTTAACCCTACTCCATCTCTAAAAATTAGTCTTGATGAAACTCACTCTTTTCGCTCATTTGGAGCTATTGTTATGAACATGATTTGACTTACTCAGACAGAATACTCATGACCATCACCCCACCCCCAAAAGAAAATCGAACTAGACATTTGTGCACCCTTTTGAAAACTTCATGAAGCATTACTTCAATTTAGCCGTTTGAGATGATTTTTTTATCATAGCAGCACCTAGTCGAATGGAAAGCTCATCCATGTTTGGACAGCCAAATGTCCTCATGACAACCCAAATGTTGAAGCAAACACCGACCTTCCCTTATCGAAGCTTCAACTCTTGGAATAAACAAGATTATTGTTGGGGGAATTCTCTCATTGTCATCTACACTATCCAAAGCCAACACCTACCATCAAAGATATTTAGTTTCTTAGCAAATTGACATTATGGAATGCCTCAAAAATCAACGAAGTGTCAACCTCGTAGCAAACAACCTTGCTAAATGGAATGCCTCCACCACTTTCACTAAAAGCATTTCCTTCCCTCTTCTTCCTCCTTGTGTTTCTTTGATCGAGTGTGTTTTCAATCCTCCCTCTTTTTTTATTTTTTTTTATTTCCTCTACTTTGCCCAAAAAAAAAAAAAAAAAAAAAAAAACTATTTTTATTTCAGCCTATATCAGGTTATGACTAAAAATCACAAATTCTATAAAACTAAGGGGATAGAGTGAAGTAACTATCCCTATCATCTTTTATGGAATAGTGAAACAACTGAATCGCCAATAATAAGTATGAGCAAGTGCATGATGCATACAACCACCTGTGGCATCAATTAGAGCACAACTACCAGTACCTGTGACTTGGATTGCAAGTGGTTATGTATGCAATCGATAAAATGGAAGGCAACCTCATCGAAGTTTGTCACAGGCCTGAAAGACAACAACATTCAAGGCATCATGAGATAGTTAATCTATCTACTTCAAAAAAAAAAAAAAAATTGCACATACTAGAGACAAGTATATTACGTTGAAGCTGATCAACTTTTCAAACTTAGATGCATCTCAACTAATCTCATCAAGTTGTGAGTCATATATTAGTCAAATTACAAAATCCATGTTCTTGTCAGAATGAGAAAAAATAAATTCATGGAAAAGAAAATTCATAGTAGAAAGCGCCAAATGTGTCCTTCAAAAGCTTAACTAAAAATTAAAACAAATCAAGCTAAATAACTGTTATTAAAATTCCAAAAATAAAGTGAAATTCCTCAAATCCATTAAAGAATTGACACTATAACTTCTCCAAGAAGATCAAAATTTTGAACTTCTATGAAATCTACAAGAATCAATATTTCAAGATTTTGTTTGAGGAAAAAATATATTTGAGCCCAAAGACTATTGAACTTCTTTTAAAAGAAACTAAAACGTTTAAAAACACAATGCCATCATCCCTGTGTTATTATTAACCTTACCTGACAGAGAAGGCAACTACTTGCTTGACACCTTTAAAGCTCTTCAAGTGTCCATTAACACGAACATACATTCCATCTCTGTTGCATGATAAATCATAGAAAATCATCAAAACTTCTTGGCACTATGGTGCCGCATTACAACAACCACAATAAGACCGAAAACTTACAGTATTTTCTCCATTTCTATTGTGTCAAAATTCTCATTGATCCTATTGAAAATTAAACATAGATTCAGACTTGTTTTTCACAATGTAGAGTGGACTTAGAATAAGGATTGTATCAACTAAAGAAAGAAAAGATAAAGTAATAAAAGCATCTTTTGGTTTATATTTAAAAGTGCTCCTCTAGTTTCTGCAGTCAAAACTGCATTGATGTAAAATCTAAGAAGCCAAAAGGCAAACTTTAAAAAATAAGACTTTATAACATAATAATATTTCATGTATTCACACCAAAATGAATAGATTACCATCTTCTACATCCAATTCTTCCTGTTCCATCATCTAGGTTGAAACCAACATCAGTATTCCTTCCAAGTTTATCAAACACCATCCCAACCAGCGTCACCTAAACCAACAAGATATTAAGAATTTCCATATAAATGAAGACATACATGATAGAAGCTCTATTTCATCGGAAAATAATACCCAGAAAAGAAAATAGAATAATTTGTTCACTTATCTTGATTTATATTACGTTTATAAAGCCAAAGAAGTTAACTTTAAGAAAGAGACAAACAGACTAAATTTAATTTGTCTTGCAAAAAATCAAATCATATGATTAGTCTAGTTTTGAGTGACAAAAGATAAAAGCTTAACTCAAAACTTGGCTCAGTGTCCAATGAAAAGAGAAATAAATCTGTAAACAAACATTTTACGTCTCTTTTTTTTTTTCACTTCATACATTTTTCTGGTAAATAGAGCAATGAAATATCTTTGGTTGAAAGAAACATCGAAAGCAATAAGTGAACAGTACATTGGCCACATCCACACCGTTGATCACAAAAGTCGACTTTTCATCACCAGATTGAGAAGCCTCGCTTATTTGCTTCACTGTCACTGGAACCAAACCCTGAGTTTCACGACTCTGCAATCACAAAACAACATCCCCCAAAAAAAAGGGCAAAGAAAAACACCATGAGATAGAGCAAAACATAAACCCTGTTTGACTGCCAAGAAAAGGATAATGTTGTAGACTAATGTGTCATGACGGTTTGGTTTCCTGAAAATCAAACATTTTTATGGATGGAACATGAAATGTGAAAAATGAGAGCTCATTTCCTTTTATCACATCTTCTCAGCAACCAAACACTAAATCAGCAGTACAAACCAACGAAAACAAAAATCCCTAACATGTCTCAAATTAGCAGTTAGAGAAAACAGAAGAACGAAAATGAGAACTCTTTTCTTATTTTGTTCTTTTCATTTTTCTAAAATGAAAGTTGCATTTCGATCAGTAGAGTATAATTTTTTCTGTTTCAATTCATTTCGTTTGGTACTGAGGATTTAATGACAAAGAAAGCCCCTTTCCTTTCCTTTTCCGTACTTTATTCTATCATTTTCCTAAATTTTATGGGCGTCCAAACGTAAAATGATGAGAGAGAGAGAGAGAGCTTACTTTCGCCGGAGAGGGATCTGAATCGGAGGGCTGAGATTGATGAGAGAACGTAAATCCGCCACCGGAGAAGGCGGAGTTGGATTCGAACTGGGAGCTTGAGAACATCTTTCAAACCCTAGAGAGAGAGAGAGAGAGAGGGAGATCGAAATTAGAGAGAAACCGATCTATGAGAGTGAATATTATGAATTTGTGGGAGTTTTATTACGGTTTCCCGCCAATAATGCTTTAACTTTCCCGCCTGTGGGAGGTTGCTTGTGATAAGGATAGTGGAGAATTGTTTTTTTCTTTTTCTTTTTTGTCTACTTAAATTGATGAACATGGTTTATATTTTTTTAGGAAAAATTGTACATTGAAGATCTAAAAAATTCTAATTTATTAATTCAATATATAATTTTATAAAATATAATAAACTAGGAAAAACACAAAAGCCACTTGAAAATAGTTGGCATGAGGAAAACCATAAAATTACTTTCTATTTTCCAACACAAGCTCATACTCACATCAAAACACTAAGTTATGATAGAAGAATTTGATACCCTGCTGCTATTAAATTATGAGTGTTCTCCCAAGTAAGGGTGTAAACCTTGTTCCGATTAGTGGTTACGGGCTAAAATCATTAACTGGAACCAAGGTAGTCGATGAGTCAATTTTAAAAACCGGCTACATATTACTCGGTTATGTAATAACTGTCAGTTACCAGTTAGTAGCCGGTTATCCATACCAGTAATCGGGTCTTTTAAATAATTTGATATTTTGGGCCTATTTTGGGTGTTGAGCCTATTTTTTAGGCTTAATTTAGATAATTTTTAAGAACAATTATAACTTTTTTGGCCCAATAAGCTAGGTTTTGTTGTGGTTGTTAAAAAAAAAAAAACCTTGAGTAAACGAGGTCGTTTTATATATATATATATACCCAATTACCAGTTATAACTGAGTATATATAAATGCAAAAACTGATTGGTCGATTAGCCAGTTACCCATTATAACCGACCGGATTTACACCCTTACTTCCAAGTGAGGATGGATGGTTCGAGCTGTAAATCCAAAACTGTTATTTGTATCAACTATCATAATGCTCATGATTTACTTAGCACACCTCGTAAATTAATTTTATCAATTATCATAATACTCATTAGTCATGATTTAGTTAGAGCACCTCGTGGATATATCATAATTCAAATATGAATCAAAATCATCTAGATTTAAGAGGAAAAAGAAAGAAAGTGAGAAAAAACAAATAATAAACAAAGTTTACAATGTAAACAGTGAATAGACTAATCAGTCTATTTATGATTTACATTAGATGAAAAAAAAGTTAAGTTGCATATTCTACTGTGGACGAAAAAGTACTCATAATAGTTAGACTTTATTATTATTAGAGAATTGGCTATTCTTTTGAAAACGCTTTCACCAAACTAAATAATAGAAATATGTATTTCATTTTATGTTTTATCATTCCCAATAATAACTATTTATTTCTTAATAGAATAGTCATTTTCGAGTACCAAACATGTCCTTATAGACTTTAGACTCGGACCAAGTAATTTTATCTATATGATATTATTGGGAACGAAAGGGTCCAAAGGGATATTGATGCAATTAGTTTGGAGGAGATCGCAAATGGCAAAAACTTTCTAAAAACAACCCACCCTCTAAAAGAAATTACATTGTAGCATAGCATGTCACTTTATTAAAACTTTATAACCCAATTTGTAACCAAAAAATAAATAAAATTGTCCAATAGAGAGTAGGTCTACTTTTTTTCTTAAAAGAAGAAAAAAAAAATACAAAATGGTTTATATGATATACAATTAACTTTATGTAATATCAAAATAAATTAAGATATTTCTAAGGTATGTTAAAAAACAATTTAATTCTTATAGTCAACTTCCATTCACTAACTTAGCCGATTATGTTAATGTGACACACTGACACTGACTTAAATAAAACATGTGTTACAATTTTATTGGCTATGATATGTCATACTAACATAATCTGTTAAGTCAATAGACGGAAGTTGACTATATGAAGTAAATTTTTTTGTAACGGACTTAGATATCATCAAGAGCTAATTGCAAATAATATAAATCATGTTGACAAATTTTGCAATTTTTTCTTCCCAATGGGAGGGTGGAAGACAAAAATACCAGCACTCTCCTTTGCGTGTTTGTCTGAAATTTATCTTGAAATTATTTGAATATGCAATAACGTTTATGTGGTTGCCAATCTTCTTATATATCGTTACACAAAACGGTATATTCCTTCACTCTATAAACTGCTTTTTCTGAAGCTCCTGCTGATCTCTCTTAACCGCTTCCCTCCACCACCACCGCCTTCTTTCTCTCTAATGTACCTCTAGGGCTTCACTTCTTGCTCAACAACAATGGATTTCATCTCTACAAACTATGCCAACGCAGTTCCTTTCTCTACTGACCACAAATACGCGCCATCTCAAGCTCCTTTCCATGCCGCGGTGCTGAAAAGGAGCAAGAAGAGATCGTTGCCTGTGCGAGTCTCCAATTTTGCGGCGGCGGCTTCGGAAGCCGGGGGTTTGGTTAATGGCGCCACGGTGAGGAGGAGCTTAGCAGCGACGAGAGAGAACGAGGCCCGGGCCTTGCAATTGGGCAAGTCCAGCAGTGCCTTGGAGCAGCTCGACATCGAGCGTGGCGTTTGCGTGCCATTTCGCAAGTACTCTCCCGAGACAGTATGATTTTTCTTTTAGTGTGAAAAACTAGTTCTTAGCAACATGAAGTTTTGACATATTTGTTATGTATTGGTGTGAAATAGGGCTATTATAGGCGATGATTTGGTAGAGGAACAATATCACGGTGCTTGAATGAAATTTTGCTGCGTAATTGCGTTGAATTTGGAGTAGAGTGGTGTTTTCTGGAATTCGGATGTGAAAGAACTTTTTTTTTTTTTTTTGGCGTTAATCTGGTATTTGAATTTGGGGTTTTGTTCATTGATAATTGGGTGAGGAATAAGGGCTTGCAATATGAATATGACAATTTGTTCGGTTTTATTATTGTTGCTTTTGATAATTTGGTGAATAATAACTGGATAGAGTAGTCAAATATGAATATGAAAATAGTTAAACAAAGTCTTCTTCAATTTGTTATGCATTTACCTCTAAGTGGTGGCAGAGTTTATTCTATTGTTGTTGGTAATAGGTGAGAAATAAGGTATTGGAATCCAGAGGGGCTGTTTTGTCGCTAATTTCTCGAGGTGTGGAGATAGTGTGGAATTTGGGGTTTTACTGGTCTTCGTTGATGTATGATTGCTTTGTTGGAAGAGATGAAGAAGTTGTTCCTTATCGTGCTCGGCAGCTTAGGACTCTCCTGTGTGATTTGGGACCTTCTTTTATCAAAGCAGGCCAGGTTTGTTGCGTTTTTATTGATTTGCTTCAGTACATATCTACTTTTCTTAGTTGCGTTCCATTTATTTAACAGTAAGTGTTTGTTACTGTACTCTACATCTTCAATTGGTCCATTTTTCGCTTTTTCCTGTATGAACCTGAACTTAAATTGTTATTAGTGTACTGTTTATTCTTGACGATCAGACTTCCAAAACAGTATCTTTCTTCTTCTTCTTTTTTCTCAGTATAAGTATTTTGATTTTAACTGACTTGTACATTTGGGATTACTGGTGGCTAAATGAAATGATGAAAAAAATGTCATTTATGGAAATTTGAGCTAAAAAATACCAAGTTTCTCCTGATTGGAGGAGATTTATCCCAGCTTCTTCATATTATTCATCCTGATTAGAAACTTCTCAATTATGGCATCGAACTTTGAATCCATAATGTTTGCTCAATTAGCACGTGTGTTTCAGTTTCATGTTTCCCTGTGATTGAATATTGTCCATGTCTTGCCAGGTTCTTGCAAATAGACCTGATATCATTAGAGAAGATTATATGAATGAACTTTGCATTCTTCAAGATGATGTTCCTCCTTTCCCCAATAAGGTAAAAGCCCATTTTGTCAGTACTTTGCTAAAGCTAAGCACTTCTATTTGTAACGAGCCTTTTTTTTTAACCCTGTTACATATTGGGATCAAATATTTTTTAAGTAGCGTATGGCTTGACAATGGTTTAGGTCGCTTTCAACATCATAGAAGAGGAATTGGGCCAACCACTTGAAGCTGTTTTCAGTAAAATTTCGTCGCAGACAATAGCAGCTGCAAGTTTGGGTCAAGTGTACCGAGCTACTTTACGTGCCTCTGGAGAGGATGTGGCTATTAAGGTTGTACGAGGTTTATCCTCTCTCTCTCTCTCTCTCTCTCTTTGGGGACATTCATGGTTTGGGATCTATTAGTTTTATAAAGGTATTGAACTTCACCTTCAGTGGATATATTATTGTTTACTGGAGCTAGAGTGATTCATACCTGTTGAAGTCATCAGCTTCCTATTTGCCATGTTTCCTGTAGCTGTTGCAAATTCTTTACATTGTTACTAGATTACAGTGCCACTTACATAGTATAATAAGGAGGCATCAAAGGGATGAAATTGTTTTCTTTGAAGTTGTTAAATCACCAATTGTCTATAAAATTTAAATTCATTAGAAATTGTGTTTTTAATCATGGGTTAATTACCTTTTTAGTACCTAGGTTTTCACATTTTTATTTTTTCTCATATAGATTTCAATTCATATTACAGATGGTACCTAATTTATGGGTAAATACCAATTTACTACTTTTCATTACCATTCTGTCAGCCAAACTAACGGACTATCATGGGGGTGGTTTCAGCCACCCCTGCAACCCGTCTTTGGATGGCTGAACCACTCCTAAGGCCCTTGGGGGTGATTTGGCCACCCCCAATGGCCCAAAAGGGGTGACCGAAACCACTCCCAAAAGCTTTGGGGTGTCTCGGTCCCCCCCTAGAGGCCATGGGGGTGGACGAACCACCCCCAGATTGGCTGGAGGGGGTGAACCGAACCACCCCTATTGTAGTCCGTTAGTTTAGCTGACAGAATGGTGATGGAGGTACTAAACTGGTATTTACCCATAGGTCAGGTACCATCTGTGATACAAATTGAAACCTAAGTAAGAAAAAATAAAAATGTGAAAACCTAGGTACTAAAAAGGTAATTAACCCTTTAATCTTTTAATTTCTACTATAATATTCCTCTTCACATGTGGGCATAGACGAACCTTTAATTAATAGGACTCAACGTGTGGAATATTGATTGAAATGGGAAGTATAATGTAGAGTGAAGATTCGAACTTAAGTCTATTGCTATACTATAAGTCATTAGTTGTTCCAAAAGATTAAACTCATAGGAAATTATAAGAGAAATGCTAGGGGTGCTAACTCTTTTACTAACAGAGGCTTACTAAACTTATGTGTAGCTCATTCATTGGAGAAAAATAAAACAATTAATTAAGAGAAATGTAATGAGTACCCATGAATGAGCTACACATCAGTTTAATATGCCTCTGTTAGTAAAAGAATTAGTACCCTTAATATTTCTCAAATTATAAATTTAAGAGGAAACTTCACTTACACCCTCTGAAGTATAAACGGTTTGCAATCATAACTTTGAAGTTTAAGAAAATTTGCAATGTTGGTATTCATATTTCATCCCCTTTTAATTTTTTGTTAAAATCCCCCTTTTTTTTAAATAAAAAATAAACCCACAGCTGTCACCAAAGCCATGGCTGGTCGTGGGTCGGTCCAAATCCACATCTGTCCATGGGTCAATCCAAACACACGGTGTGGCTATGGGTAACCATAATTTTCACCTTTTTTTTTTTAAATAAAAAAAAAAATTAAAATGGCATTTTAACAATAAATGAGTGAAATTGAAAGGGGTTGAAACATGGAATACCAATAATTTTTAAACTTCGAGGTTATAATTGCAAAACCGCTTGGTACTTCCCGAGAGGGGGGGAGGGGTGTAATTGAAGTTTCTCCTAAATTTAATCATTTAGTTAATATTCTAACAAAAGTAATTGAGTTTTGATTTAGGGCATGTTGTTTCTTTGTAAGCTTATGTAGTTCTATAGAGATTTATTAACTATGTAGTCTAACTAATTATAATTCTAAATAAACATATATTGACAGGTCCAAAGACCCCAGATAGAGCCTCTAATTTATCGGGATCTTTTTCTATTTCGTACTCTTGCTTCATTTTTGAACGGCATCAGTCTACAAAAACTAGGGTGCAATGCAGAGCTGATAGTTGATGAATTTGGCGAAAAGCTTTTGGAGGAGCTTGATTACACACTGGTACCTTTCAAAACTTTCCTCTATTTGGCGTTAAAGTTGTGATGTACTTAATGATTACGAGGGTAATCAAGAACAACTTTAAAAAAAAAAAAAAGCACTAGTTTAAAGCATTTTGTCTGCATAATGTTTATAAACATGGCTTTATCATCATCACTTGCTTGATAATTGAGCTACCCGTGCAGATGCTTTCAGTAATTTGTTTTACTTTTATATTTGATTAAATGTAACATGCTGTTTCTTTTCTCTAATTCAGGAAGCCCGTAACATTGAAGATTTTCTTGAGAACTTCAAGGACGATCCAACTGTCAAAATTCCTCGGGTTTACAAGCAACTTTCAGGGTCACGTGTTCTTGTAATGGAGTGGATTGATGGCATCCGGTGCACTAATCCACAGGTTTGACTATCAAGATAGATGATGATATTTTGATCTCTGTTTACTTTGCAAAGCAACAGATGTCACTTTGTGTATTAATAATATTTCCTTCATGCAAGTCAGGCTATTAAGGAAGGTGGCATCGATGTAAATGGATTTTTAACAGTTGGAGTTAGTGCCGCTTTGCGGCAATTGCTTGAATTTGGGTTATTTCATGGAGATCCACACCCTGGAAATATTTTTGCCATGCGTGATGGACGTATTGCATATGTGGACTTTGGGAATGTTGCAGTGCTTAGTCAGGTAATGTGTGTTTTGCCAGAGACAATAAGTAGACCTGTATGCATTTGGCTTCATTATGCGTAGTATTCATGGCTGCTTTTAATAACAATACAAGCTCATTGCACCCTATGAATGACTCAATTACAATAAATATTGAATGTCTTAGAAGATTTCTGATGTCTATTTTGATAATTTTTAAACATATGGAAACATGACAGATTTTTTACTGATTCTTTTCATATACTCTTTTTTTTTAAAACGAAAAACTTTGATACACTCTTCTCATGGGTCCAAGTGTTGATGTACAACCTGGTAACCGGGCTCCCTTGTAGAAGCACAGCACAGCCCACCCGACAAATTTGGTAGACTTTAAGGATCTGTTAGAACAACGATCAAAGATTAAGATTCTGCTATGTTTTTACTATCTTTTAGGCAATCTGATTTTGGTTGGAATAGCTTTCTGTTGGACCCACTTAATGATTGCTTTTCAATCTTTCAGCAAAATAAACAGATCTTGATTGATGCTGTTGTCCATGCTGTAAATGAGGACTATGTTGAGATGGCAAATGATTTCACCAGGCTTGGCTTCCTGACTCCTGGGACTGATGTCTCTCCCATAATCCCAGCTTTAGAAGCAATCTGGCAGAACTCTTCTGGAAAAGGACTCTCTGATTTTAATTTTCGAAGTGTTACTGGTAATTTCTCTCTCTCTCTCTCTCTCTCTCTCTCTATATATATATATATATATATATATATATATTTGCCATAGTGACCCCTTCAGATAAATCACCCTGCTTCCGATTTGATATAGTAGCATGAACGGTCTTTGAATGTCATGTTTGCCCCAGCATGTAAATGTCTCTCATGCTTATTCAGAATTTGTTGAACTATTCAAAGATCATATTGATAGAATTTACTATTCAATCCCCCACTAGCTACCTCTGATATAATTTTTCCCCATAATTTTTTTATTTTTTATTTTCCAAGTTACATTTTGTGGTAACACGCTTCACACGAATGTGCATATCTGCTGCAGGGAAATTTAATCAATTGGTTTACAATTATCCGATCCGTATCCCAGAGAGGTTTTCACTTGTCATCCGTTCCTTATTGACTCAAGAGGGAATCTGTTTCACTCTACAGCGGGACTTCAAATTTCTAGAGGTAAGGATAAAACTTCTTGTTTCCTTATTTATGTTTTGTTATTAAATCTTCTTTTGAGTTTGTGTCTGTCGTATTTTAGAAGTTATGATATATTGTAAATGGACATAAGATTATCATTACTATTATAATCTTAATACTCAAGGACAACTTTCAGCTGAAAAGAAAAAAAGGGAAAAGAGGAAAGCTCATCAGCGACTGTTGGAATGTTTTTTCCTTTATATTTATTGAGCTATGGCAGTAGCTTGTTATATTACTTATGCCGCTAAAAATTGCAACAGAGTATTAGTCAACAGTTTCTTACTCGCACCTCTTCTCTTTTTTTTTTTTTTTTTTTTGGTCCTCATTTTTACCATACTGTTTTTACACACAACTCTGGCGTCAAAACTCAAGTAGTTTATTTCTATTATCTCACTTGTCCTATATCTTAGATATATAAACGTCAATTAGATTTATCAAGCTAATTTAATCAGTAATTCAGTTTGCATTTCAGAATATATTATACCTAAAAATGTCTGATAAGATGAGCTTTGGTTTACCTTGTTAATATTGTCACCAACTGATGCTTTTGCCCTAGTCAGGTTGCAAGCATATTTTTATGTTAACACCTTAATATGTATGCCCCCGGTCTCATGATGAGGATTGTACTAGTTTATTTTCTTGTAGATATCACCAATTCTGGTTTTGCTGAGATTTTTATTCACAAACTACTCTACAAATATTTTTGGTTAATTGCTACTATAGAAGCAGTGACTTCGTTAGATGCAATGTTCCAAGTTTTATCCTGATTTCTCTTTTCACGTCATTACTAATGTTAATTATCAAATAGGTTGCCTATCCATATGTGGCAAAGCGCCTCTTAACAGACCCAAATCCTGCTCTTCGTGAACGCCTCATACAGGTAAGTTCAAAGCCATTCTTCTTTTGAAAATTGATTTTGTTTAGAATTTTCACCCGTGTTGGCATGCATGTTCTCAGAACTAATTTGTTTGAATATGAATGTGTATATTTGAAGTTCGAGAAGCTTCTAACTTGTGCATGACTGAAGAAATTGATTTCTGTGTAGTCTTCTTTTTTCCCCTCTTCATATCTTTTCTTGATGAATGGGAGCTTTCATTAAACAAACAACTAAACACAATACAAAGAATAGCTATAGCTAAACACTAAGTCTTCATATCAAGCTATGGAATAGCGGTTATATATTGGTTATTCGGTAGAGTTCTATGTTTTTCCATATGTCAATTGGCCATTTCCTAGTTGCTCACATATAATTGTTTCTCCAGTTGCAGCCTTTGATAAAAGTCTGCTCCTTGTTTTAGGTTCTGTTCAAAGATGGTGTTTTCCAGTGGAAACGGCTTGAAAACCTTATTGTTCTTGCTAAGGAAAATGTTGCCAAGATGAGCAGCAACCCGGCATTGCAAGTAAAGCAAAAGTCTGTATCTTGTCATGGCCATTGGCCATTAGCTTCTTTTGTTTCCTATTCTGCGTGAGAGTTTTTTATTTACTTGTGCCTTCTTTATACAGGAAAAGTTCAAGAGACTGGCAATTTGAAAAAAAACTAGACCTCACAGATACAATCAAAGATGGAGCTCGCCTTTTCCTTGTTGATGAAGGAATTCGTAGAAAGCTTCTTCTTGCTTTGACTGAAGACTCGAAGCTTCACATTCAGGAGGTCTGTTGATTTGAACTTTACTTTTATTCTTGGAAAAATTACACTAGTCCCTTTGAAATTTCATCTCAATTGCAACCTCCCCTAAACTAGAAAAACTTGCAATGAACCCTCCAAACTGTTAGTCCCGTTTTAACCCCCACTGTTAGGATTTTTGGTTAACTTGGATGGCAAATGCGTGAAATGTCTATTATACTCCCGGTGAGATGTGTGAAAAATGTCAAAATACCTCCTGAAAGATGTGTGAAAATACCAAAATGCCTTTAAATTAAAGAAATTTTTTTAAATAAATCTGGAGGGGACTCATGGCTTGGTCTCCCCCCCATGGAGAGCCACGGCTGGGTCTCCTAGCCTTTTTTATTAAATAAATTGTATTTTTGTCATTTTCATTTTCTGTGAAATTTTTTAACAACGGGGCTAAGAGAAAGGCAAGCAGTTTGGGGGTTAATTGTAACTTTTTTTAAAAATAAAAAATAAAAAATAAAATAAATGTGAGGCATTGCTATTGAGGTGAAAGTTGAGGAGGGCTAAATGGAGTTTTCTTTTTATTTTTTATGTTCATAATACTTGGTTTACAATAATTCTAAATTATGAATGCGTCTTTTACAGCTTGTGGATGTTTATAGACTGGTGGAAGGCGATATAGACATACCTTCAGTAGCTGTGGAAGTAGTACGAGGTAAGCTTCATTAAACATTTTGAACTTAAATGACAAATTAATTAATCAAGTGGTTCTGTGGCATGATGATGTAAAACTCTTTCTTTCTTTTTTCATATTACCAAACAGTTTTTTTCATTTTTCTCTCACAAAAATTCAAAACTCCTTTCACCTTTATATTCATACCAATCAATTCTTATTACTATTCAAACAAAACAAAAATAAGAAAAAGCTTTTCCAAACACGCCCTATATCTTTTTAATATTCGATGTTTGCTGCTCAAAATTTTATGCTGGGACTTTCAGACTTTCCAGCTGTTGTTCGGGATGTCATGCTCTCCTGGAGTCAATCAGTTTTAGCTGACAGGTGATTTAAAGCTTTTGGCTTGCTGCATAACAAAAAGAACCTTGTTTCATACCAGATGAGTATCATACAATGTCGACTTTTACATCATTCTTTATGTAGGTAGTAGAGCTTGTTGTTACAAGTTGTAAAGGCCAAGGAAATGTTATTATAAGAAAAAAGAAAAATTCATATTGCTTCTGTATAGAAACCATTATTTGGTTGTATAAATAACTAAAGAAGTTAAGAGTTTTGACAGGCAAATTAAGAATTCAAGATCATATTTTGATGACCAAGAAAGATAGCGACACCTGTGACCAAGAAATAATTAGAATTCTTTCCGGGTCATACATGTCCTTTTTTTTTTTTTTTTTTTTTTTGGTCTGTACTACTATTAATTACATTTTTATTTTACAATTATCTTACAATGATAATATGGCAGACTCAACCAACTCTTGATTTTTTGTTTTTTAATAACAAGGATTGATCTCATGGTTAGTTGGAAGTGTCACGTTAGCATTGTGGGATAAAAATGTGGTTTATAGCTTTACCCTTCTTTTTTGGGGGTGCTATTATAAAATAAATTGTGAATTTGTAAATTAGGTTTATGTTGGTTGTTAAATTATTAATTAAATTCTTAATTTTCTATCATTTTTAGCTTTTTTGGATAATTGGTCATTTAAGTTGATATGGAAGCAAAGATTTTGAATTCGAACTATACCTTCATCTCAATTAAATACTTATGCTTTTAGGATAATTAATGATATACCATTGATAAATTTAACAAATCAACAATAGTTACAATTATCTCAACATGTGGGTGGGGACATTTTGGGGAACGAATAGGCTTATCAGATAAGACGGCAGCGACTAACCGGATAGGCGGAATTGAAAAAATTTTAAATTTTGAAGGGGTGCATTGCAAAAATTGAAATATTGGGGGTCGAATTGAAAATCGGCTCAAACTTTGGGGAGTAAAGTGTACTTTTTCCTTTATTTTACTTTTATATTCAGTTTATTAAATTAATATCCATTATTATATGATGTAATTTTCACATGCATTTTAAAAATTCAATAGGGTTGGTGGTCATTTGCAAGCAATAATTCTTATTATTTTCTAGGGTTAACTACTTTATTAGTAAAATTTTGAGGGGTGGCCAGCCACCCCATTTTGGCCAAAGGCCGATCTGGGGTGGCCGAACCACCCCAAGGGCCTTGGGGGTGGCTCAGCCCCCCACGCCGAACCAAACCAAACCCTGAGGTCCCCATCTTCTACGCCTGAAACCAATCTGCAACCCACGCAATCCATCGCCGCCCCCATGCAACCCACAGTGTCTGCCCTATGAGTATTCTTGTTTATATCGCTATGACTATAAACACTTTCTTCCTATTAACAAAACATCCCCTTTTTCTTCGCTCTTCCAGAACCGGTACAGAAATGGGTGCTTTTTTTACGTTGTTTACCTTAGTTACTAGGGGGTTTTAGGGAAGACCTATGTGGGGCACCTTTTGGGTGTGGGATGCTCGTTTAACCTCTGTATTTATCTTGTTTCTTATTTACCAAGGTGCACTGCATTTTCAAAAGCTTTCTGTCGAACTGGCTTCTATTTCAATCTATGCAATGAGTGAAACGTTTGATCTCAATTTGATTTGTTCCAACTATATGGAACAAAATCTAGCAATGTGAGATGTTTCAGTTTTTTATGAAGATGATGACGATAGGTTGGTGTGGACAATCGGTTGCATGGGGGCAAAGATGGGTTGAGATGGGGGCTAGGTTTGGTTTGGCTGGAATGATGCGGGTGGCCGAACCACCCCCAAGGCCCTTAGGGGTGGTTCGGCCACCCCTAGACCAACCCCCCCCCCTCCCCCCCAAAAAAAAAGGGTGGCCGGCCACCCCACAAATTTTCAATTTTTTTTTTTTTTTTTAGGTTTACTTTTTTATTATTATTATTTTTAATTTTTAGGACACGTGTCGCAATATTAATGGAGATGATGTGGAATTCCGTTAATTGAGACTGGCGGAAACTTAACGAGGTATCGATTTTGTATTTTTCCATAGGTGAGGTATCAGATTTGGCTATTTTGAAGACATAGGGGGAAACAAATAAAAACATGTAAACCGAGGTACTAATAAAATAGTTAACCCTATTTTCTAAATTGAAAACCTACAATTGATCCTTAGAAACATCCTAGCAAACAAAATTGTTCAGAGAAAGAAAGAAGGCCATTTGTTGGAATCTATTTATCTAATGCTTCAAATGAGCTGTTACTAGGTGTGTCAAAAAATACCGGAAAACCGGGGAATCGAGGAACCGATTCCGATTCCGGTTTTTGGCACCCGGTTATAACCGGCCAACTGGGTAACAGGGTGATATATATATATATATATATATATATATATATATATATATATATATATATATTGCTTTTATTTTTAGTTTTTAGTACTTGTTTTTATTGTTTTCTTTAGGTTTGTAGTTGTTGTGAGGTGATATCTTTTTTTGTTGTTGGTTTGTTTACATATATTATGTAGGGAAATGCATGGTATTTTTCTAGTGTTCTCCCAATTGTGATGTGGCTTTTAAAATTACCAATAGATTAAAAGTCAATAATGATTCAACGGTAATTTTAAAAGCCACATCACAGTTGGGAGAACATTATGAGAACACCTAGCATTTTCCTATTATGTATTAGGTAGGCTTTTAAAATGATTTTTTTGGCATTTTAAAAACTTGGATTTTTATTTTTTTAAGGCCCATATAGGCAAAAACATTGATTTTTTTAGGATTTTTGGGCTTTTTTTAAGTTTTTTTTTTTAAAAAAAAAAAAAAATTATTTGGAACAATCACAACAAAACCTAGTTTATTGGGACAAAAAGGCTAATAGTTGTTTTTAAAATGGGCCAACTGTGTGCAAAAAATGGGCTTATTTTAGGCCCAATACCTAAAATAAGCTCAAAATACAAATTTTTTTAAAAACCGGTTACCCGGTCCGGATAACCGAGTACAAACCAGAACCAACCGGTTAACCGGGAATTGGTCACCTAGTTCCGGTTTCCCAAAATCAATAACTGGGGTACCCCAGTTCCGGTTCCCGTTTGTACAATAACCAGGAACCGGAACCGGGTTGACATCCCTAGCTGTAACTCTTGGAGAAATTTGATTAATCAAGATTTTCTAGGGATAACTCATTCATGCTCATACAAAAAGGTTGCATTGGCCTATGACAAATTTACTAATTGTTGATTCAGCTTTGGTTTTTTTATTTTTTATTTTTTTTTTATTTTTGTGCATTCAGAACACAATTTGGGGTGTCACACATCTTTAATTATTAATGTAACACTCTTACTTTGAGTCTTTTGCGAACAAGAGACGTAACATCAACCTTATACGTAACCATTGGTCAAACATCACATCTTGGACATCTATCATTTCTTGTTAAATTATCCCATCAGTCTTTATGATAAAATGCTTTACAATGTTGGCTAAACATTGTAGCGAAAGGTCAAGGATTATGCCCCATCACCATTGGATCAACTATCAAGCATGCTTAAAGTTCAAAGACAAGTATCTAGGACATTACAATTTTGATTATAATTTCATACAAATTGATGTAATAATCTGTGTATTATGTTACTTGTTACGCCAGTAACTGGTGTGACAAGTGCCACGTCAAAATATAATGAAAATTATAGTACCACTAATATGATTCAAATCTAAAATATTAGGAAGTACAAATTCTCATAAATAAGATCATGCAAATTAGGCAAAGATTTACCCTTTGGAGTGTTAAAATATCAAAGTAGGTTAAGTTAAGAGTTTCTCATTTAATTTAATGTCTAGTTAAACTTCTATTGCAGGGATTTACTATCCTCTTTGGTAGAAAGTTTGTGATATTTTAACAAGGATCATGAGTCTATTGGTTGATACGAATGTAGTTAGCAAAATTTTAAAACCTAAAATCCCATTTTTCTTTGAAAAAGCTATTAAATTGGTCGTAATGATTTAAATCGTTTCTTATAAATAAAAATTTATTTCATTGCTCGCTGCCTTTTGGATGGAAGAATCTATTTAACGGTCCAAAGAATGAAGAATAATGAAATAAGATTTAAATAATAAGTTGCAATTTGAAAATGACATTAAATATAGTGACTAATTTTATTTATTTATTTATAATTATTATTATTATTATTATTATTATTATGATTTAAATAGGTTTTGGCAATTGGTCATAATGATTTAAATCGTTTTTTATAAAGATTAAAAAAAAAAAAGGAAAAGACTGGATAGAACACTTGTGCAGCGAATATTTCAAGCAGCTTAGCTAAAAGACTAATATTAGCTATATTTAGCTATTATTGTTCTTTTTTTTTAGCTCCAATAGAGTAGTTTGCCATTAGCTAGAATAGCTATATTGCTACAATGAATAGCAATTTGGAGCTATTCACGGTAGCACACTAGATGAATAAAATATTGTTTATTTTTCTTTTGTTTATTGTTTCTTTATTTTACCTCTTTTAACCCAATATCTTTTATTTCTTCTGAACACCTTTTTACATCTGCTACGTCTCTCTCTCAAACACAAAATTTATCTCTCTCGCTCACAAAATTTCTTCACACAGTTGAATGAAAAAATTGAATGCATAAAAAATTTATTTCATGGAAACAAACAAACGGAAACAAATCAATTGCAGTTTGATGAAAAAATTTATTTATGTTATTAATTTTAAGAATTAGTACTTGCATGTGATATGAATGTTCGTCATATGTGTTGGTGTTGTCAATTATATAATAAAAAAAGAATGAGAAATAATATTTTAAAGCAAGTAGAGAATGAAATAGAGAATCTGTTAGAGTGTGTAGTGAAAAAAAAATAGGTAAAGTAAAGAATTGTACTTTTCAATAAGTAAAATACCTAATGCTGCTGGAGATGCTTATGGGCCAAAAAGCATGAAATATTAACGGTTGTCCGGAAACGGTTCAAACCCCAATCACTATTGACATAAAAAAAGCGAGTGAGCAGAGAAGTGGTAGGCTTAATGCTAAAGGCCCAACTTTTTTGCCCAACAAAAGTCCAACTTTTACCTTTTTTTTTTTTCTAAAAAAAAAAAATGGAAAATGGAAAAAATGTCTAAAGCAACCCTATCTATTTTTGGCCTTTCTTTTATTTAGTATTTTTTAAAAAATAAAAAATGGTATTTTTCTTCATAATAATGACATTTTCTTAAAAAAATGACATTATTATGAAAAAAATACCATTTTTCATTTTTTTAAAAATACCAAATAAAAGAAAGACAAAAAATAGATAGGGTTGCTTCAAACATTTTTTCTATTTTTTATTTTATTTTATTTTTAAAAAATAAATAAGACAAAAGTTGGACTTTTGTTGAACAAAAAAGTTGGACTTTTGTTGGACAAAAAAGTTGGGTCCCTATCATTCCTCTTAGAAAACAAAGATCCCATCTTTAAGGTATTATTGATGAAGCCGATTGGGATCCCTGGCAGTAGGGGAAAATTGCGCATCAATTTTTTTTTTTTTTTTTTAAATCTTGGCCATCAATTTTCATCTAATAGTCACCAACCTAGCACGTGTTCTACTCAATATAAAATAATAAAACAATATTTATATTTAAAAAATAAATATAAAATAAAATATAAAATAAATTAATAAAATAAATAATGGTTCGGCCACCCCATTTTTCTCCATAGGGGATGGCCGGCCACGTCAGCTTAGCCTAGGGGGTGGTTGCAGCCACCCCCAACCGGCGAAGCCACCCCCCATGGCTGGGATGGGGTGGCAGGCCATCCCATATTTTTTAATAAGTTATTTTATTTTTATTTTTTAAATGTAAATAATATTTTATTATTTTATATTGAGTGGGACACGTAGCGGGTTGGTGGCTGTTTGATGAAAATGAATAGCCAAGATTTAAAAAAAAAAATTGATGGGTAATTTTCACACTATTGCTGGGTATCCCAAATTCCCAATCCAATCTTCGGTGGAGAACTTGACAAATCTTCTGGATTCATCCATCTCAGCTGTCTCCATCAGGTCTTTAGTTTTTACACTCAGATTGTTGTCAATCTACATGTTTTGCTTTCTTTTCGAGATAACTATCCACTCTTTATCGCTAAAAATATATATATTTTTGATATTTTTCTTGAACTACAATAGTCTATTGAAAAAAATTAACAAAACTTTCATTGAAAGTCCTATTTATATGAAATCAAGAACCTTGTTTTTTTTTTTTTTTTTTTTTTTCATTAATAATGGTGCTATTTTGAACGAATATATCTATTTTGAAACTGTCTTTTATATATCTGTGCTATTGGTTTTTTTATTTCAAAGGACAAGGGAAAAAATAAAAGAATAATTATTTAATTACACTGTGGCTGGTTTATACCCAAGAATCTGGGCGGTTAATTGCTATATCATTTAATTAGTGCAATCTATTTAATTGAGGCAGGAGATGAATTAAGAAACGAAGACATTGGTCAAACTCTGATATACCATGTTAAATTATCGTTTATCCTAAGAGCTTAAAGTTCAAAAGATAAACTTAGTAATTTAAATAATATTTTAAACACTTTATATTAATGCAATATTTCTATTTGAGGGTAAAACTGATTCTCCATTACCATATAGTGGCTGATTTGCAGGTACAGTCAACATTACAGAATTTTTTCTTGAACACCAAGTTGGATTTGTACTTGCTTCGAATCGATGCTTTATGGAGAGGAAGGACAAATGTGGGATTTGAAGGATGGAATACTGAGCAACAATATGTTGCAGAACTTAAATACTTGATTCTTGAGACCATGATTGTTCTATGAAAAGCTTAATTATGTTATTCTGTTTTTAGATTGATTGTGTATTAACATAAAAGTTGAAGGACCTTTTTATGTGCATGAAATTGTGGATGGTTCCAACAGCTTTCCCCATTTCTATGGCCCATCTCGAAGTTTTAAGGCTTTGTTTGGTAAATTTCTTGTCCTTGGATACTGTAGCTGAGTGGATTGATTTGAAAAAAATAAGAATGGTTGGTATAAAAAAAGTAAAAAAATGATATGGAAAAGTGAAAATTTTATTTTGTAATTATTTTTTTATTTAAATAGTAGTAAAAAGTAAATAATGTGATGTATATAGTAAATGATTTGATATAAAAAGTGAAAAAAATGTGAGAATGTTTTGATGTTAATTTTTTTTTAAAAAATGAAGTAAATAGTATTGAGGGGAGGGGAAGGGGTTTACCAAACGAGGCCTTAGTCCTCTTCCCTTATCAGCAGATATGAAAGCAGAGAAGCTGTCTCTATCTGTTGGCCAGTTCAGATGTAGTTTGCTGGATTAAGCACTTCTGTTAAGTTGCTTTGATTTCTTCGTATACTTTTTGTATTGTGAGCATAGAGGGAGGAAGAGAGAGAAAGAGAGAGAGAGAGAGAGATTCATGTTGGAAATGTTATTATTGTTGTGCTACTATATGGAACTAGCATATAAAGTGCGGGTGTTTTTTCATTGTATTTATTAATATATTAGCATCTAATATGCTATTTTTTATATTTGATTTGGACAGAAAAGCACATTTGTAAAAAATAATATAAGTAACTTCATTTTAGGCCTTTGAATTACCACGTGATTTGGCAAGTTCCCATTGAACTTCAAAACCTCTCATTTTGAACCTTTGAACTTTCAATTGCAGTCAATTTACCTCTTTCGTCAATTTTTGCCATTAAAACTCCTAAAAAGACAAAATTACCCTTAAATTTTCTTTTTATTAAGAACAAAAATTTGAAAAAAAAATGGAAAACAAAAAAATTGAGAAAAACGGTTCACAAGGTGGCCCAATGTGGGTCACCTTATGATTTTTTTTTTAATAATATATATTTTTTAATTTTTAATTTAAAATTAAGGGTAAATTTAAAATTTTATAAAAAAGTCAGGAGTATAAATGTTATTGTCTCACTTTTAACGTTTAAAATCTAACGGAATGGTTCAAATTGACTGCAATTGAAAGTTAATGAGTTCACATTGAGAGGTTTTGAAGTTCGAAGAACTTATCAAATCGCGTGGTAATTCAGAAATTTAAAGTAAAGTTATCCTAATATATATATATATATAAAAGTTGTGCCACTTTGTGTCACATTCCTTAATATATTGTTTGTGGCATTGATCGTCTGTCTTTTTGGGATGAAATGGGTAATGCCCTAATAGGTGTTAGAGTTATTGGCTCGTTGGAGAGGTCAATTTCAAAGTTGCTATAATTTAGAAGTATAGAGGAAGATGGCTCCTTTTGACTCGTTGGAGAGTCAATTTCAAAGTTGCTATAATTTAGAAGTATAGAGGAAGATGGCTCCTTTTGACTCGTTGGAGAGTCAATTTCAAAGTTGCTATAATTTAGAAGTAATCATATCCCTGTGAAGCAAGACAAAAATATGAATGGTTTAGTCAAAACAGATATGATTATTATAGTAGCTAACAATTTATCACACTTATCAAGAAGAAAAAGAGAGAGAGATGACAGAAGTTTCTAACAGGCATCCAGTCAAATGCAAACACAAAGGTTTCGTGCCTCGTGGGGTCAAATCGAACCAATCCCATAGAGGAAACGTTCAAAGCCTATCAATGATGAGATCAGAGCTGATGTCCGTATTGGGAACAGGAGTTGGCAGCATGGCAAGCTTTCAATAAAAGCTTCTCAAATGAGGTCACTGCATACTGGCAGTTATTCTTCTTTTATATTAAAAATAATTTCACTTTAAACACTTGAATTATCAAGTAATTTGATAAATCTCTAAAACTTTCTTAATTTAAATTCATGAACTTTCAATTGCAGTGAGACAATAATATTTATACCCTAACTTTTTTATAAAATTGCAAATTTATCCTTAATTCCAAGGGGTCTTTGGCTTTTTTTTTTTTTTTTTTTTTTTTAAAAAAAAAAAAAAATCAGGGATATTTTGATATTTTTAAGTATTGCTGTTAAAAGTTAACGGCTAAATCTGATGAAAAACTTGTCAAATTGCGTGATATTCAAGAATATAAAGTGAAGTACTATAAATAGAAGATAGAGTTAGCAACTTCCCATACTACTACTATATTAGTACATATCATAGGATCTCTCTGTCACACTGTATTCTTGGTGAGCCATCTTTTTTTATTAATTTTCAAATTGCACTGCATTTTTTAATCTAATGGAGATCATGAAATGGTTTCTCAGTTCAATTTACTTTGAAGTGGATGACAGATAGAATGTTGATGATTTTCTTTTATTGTTTGTTTAGCTCTTATTGTTCTAAGAAAACTACAATGAGCTCTGCAAGTTCAAATGAAGACTGCCTTGGATGGGCCGCAAGAGATGCATCTGGAGTTCTCTCACCTTACAAATTCACCAGAAGGTATATATATATATATAAATAATTGGTTTTCTTTCTTCTTGATGTTCAAAAACCATGCATGAATTTGTGTGCTGAACTGCTCTGCTACATATAGTAAATATTCCTGTCAAGAGATTGATTAACTGGTTTGCAAAACTTTATCCAGGGCTGTTGGAAGAGACGATGTTTCTATAAAAATCACACACTCTGGAATTTGTTATGCCGATGTAATCTGGACCAGGAACAAACATGGAGACTCCAAGTATCCTGTAGTGCCTGGGTATGTGCCCTGGTTTATTGATACTGTGTAATTCTTATGAGACAAATGTTGAGTTTAGTTCATCTTGAAAACATGCTTGTGCACTAGGAGCAACTTTCCTTTGACTTTCTCTAAGTTTAGGATACAAATATATTTTACAATAACTTCCCTTACTTTTTCATATACCATTAAAATATTATTTCTGTACAAAATACAAGTTCTCTACTTACCCTCACTTTTTTCACAAAAGTTCAACACAATTCCTAATTAAAGACAAAAATATGAAAAAGGAGAGAGGAAAGATAAATATTTATATTAAAATAATGTATATAATATAAACATTTATCTTTCTTCTCTCTCATTTTTCATATTTTTGCCTTTAATTAGGAATTGTGTTGAAATTTTGTGAAAATTTGAGGGTAGGTAGGGAACTTGTATATTAAAATAATGTATATATTCATCGTTTCCCCTTCTCCCGCTTTGAATAGAAAAGAAAAAGAAAAAAATGTATATAAAACAACTTTTGGTTTCCTATACATTGAGAAACACTATAGCAACCGTTGAGGGTTGGTTAAATGTAGGGAATCTGATGTGAATAAGTTTTTGTGGTTTTTTTGAAATTTTTCTTAAACATAAGAAAATGAATGGCATATAAGGCATATGCTGCTAGTGCTAAGGAGATAGTATCCAAATGCTTATATATACATCGGTTAAGATTGTATTTAAGTTATGTGTGACACTTAGAGATCGACGCCTATGACGGCCTACTCTATCGACACTTACTCAATGGTTGCCCTTTTTTCTTTTACCAGCTCCGCTCATCTATTAGTATTCAATTACTTGACATTATACATATACATAATACCAAGACATTTCAATCTAGCCTATAAATAATGTTATATGTCACCTCCAACCCCTTCCTATCCTCCCAAAGCCTATATGGTGTGGTCCTCTATAGTATCTAGTGTAGGGAGATTAGTTTTTTACTTAAGGACCACACCACGTAGGATTTGGAAGGATGGGGGTTGACGAATAGATATACTCTCCAGCTTATAGGTCTCCTTCTTCGTGACTCGATTACAAAGTCGTAACATCCTATACTCGGCGAGTTGCTGGCTCTAATACCAAATGATACAAACATTGAGTATAACTCATCATTGAAAATCGGTTTGCAAGGAGAAGATGTCCAAAAATTTATATACATATGATTAAGATTGTACTAAAGCCATGCGAAACACATAGCATCGTAACATCTTACATTTCATTAAACTGATGTATCAATATTGATTATTTGCATGCCAGACATGAGATTGCAGGGATTGTGAAAGAGGTTGGCACCAACGTCCATCGTTTCAAAGTTGGCGACCATGTTGGGGTGGGAACTTACGTTAACTCTTGCAGAGATTGTGAGTTCTGTAACAAAAAGCTAGAAGTTCATTGTGCAAAGGGAGCTGTTTACACTTTTAACGGCATTGATATGGATGGTACAATCACCAAAGGAGGATACTCCGACTACATTGTTGTCCACGAAAGGCAAGTACTTTATATAATGTTGTATCCTTCACATACAATGTTCAACATTGCAGAGAGTGATCGATTTGGTCACTCATTCATACTTTGGCCCTCTGAATAAAAAATTTTGGTTCCGTTCCCAACAAGGGAAAACGAGACGATTACTCATCGTGTCTTTGATGTCGATTGAGAAGATGACGAAGAAATGGAATAATTTTCACTAGTTTTGTTTTGGTCTTAAATCTGCAGGTACTGCTATACTATTCCTGATAGCTATCCATTGGCTTCAGCTGCGCCTTTGCTTTGTGCTGGAATTACTGTTTATGCTCCTATGATGCGCCATAAGATGAATCAAGTTGGCAAATCTCTTGGAGTGATTGGCCTTGGTGGTCTAGGCCACATGGCAGTTAAGTTTGGGAAAGCTTTTGGGTTGAATGTAACAGTTTTTAGCACAAGCATATCCAAGAAGGAGGAAGCCCTGAGTCTTCTAGGTGCAGACAAATTTGTGGTTTCATCTGACCAAAAGGAGATGGAGGTAAAACGCACTAGTCTTCTGTCTTCTTGGGAGCATATTTGCAATACTAAAGTTGATGATGGTATTTTTTTTTTTTTTTGTAGGCCCTGGTTAAGTCACTTGACTTTATAATTGACACAGCATCTGGTGAACACCCACTTGATCCATACATATCAATCTTAAAGACTACTGGCATTCTGGTCGTAGTGTGTGCACCGAGTGAACTCAAGTTCAACCCTTTGGGCCTTTTACTAGGTAAGGATAAAGTTTTTCTCCAAATCGAGTCAAAGGAAATTCTTCTGATTCGGTCTATTAACAATGCACGTGAAAATCACACACTAAGGAGACATGTCAATTTATCTTCAACTTTTTTTGAATGAAAACTTTGACAGCTATTTCTAACTCAAGAGGTTCTTGAAATTTCCAACCTATTGAACTAACTCCATGTGTTGGCCTCTTGACAGAAATGAGAACCATTACTGGAAGTGGAGTTGGAGGTACGAAAGACATACAGGAAATGTTAAATTTCTGTGCTGCTCACAAAATATATCCTCAGATCGAAGTAGTTCCAATTCAATATGCAAATGAAGCTCTTGAGAGGCTGTTAAAGAAAGATGTCAAGTACCGGTTCGTGATTGACATTGAAAACTCCCTGAAATGACACCATGAAGAACAAGAGGATTCACTTTTTATGTAAGAAACATGTAGGTTTTGATCTTCTGCATAAAGTAGGTGTTGGAATGATTTGAAATAAGCGAGTGGGTTTTATGTACTTTCTCTGTTGGTGATGAAAGTGTTTTTATTTTATGTAACTTCCCTTTCTAATTGTACTGGGGTTTTTTGTTTGGTTGCTCCACCCATCTTTTGTGTTTTTTATTTGATGTTCTCTTTTCCTTCCCCTTTTCCTTTGTATTTGCGAAGAAAAGAAAGAAATAATGGGGACAAGTGGTAAGGCTTCCTCATTAACAGAGACATACACGCACAATTTGCTTAGCATTATTGTTAGTAAACATGTGAACTTCTGGAAATTTGCTTTGCTAATCCTTTCAATGAAATTTGATTACATCAAGAAAATCGGAGGAGAAACCTGAGTAAGGTGAAGGATCATCTATTCTTCCAATAACCAACTGACTCGTACAATCGGTTATGAGAATTGGTGTGGTATTGAGGATGCAGAGACTGAAGGTGTACATCGTGTGGTAACATCAACTCCTAAAAGACACTTCCATGTTTGTGAGATCAAATACTGTTGGAAACCAGTCGACTCGTTTTCCACCCAACATACCAATTCACATTCATACAACAATCAATGGATAAAGTAAAATGAGAACTTAATGATTAAGATTGTGGTAGTCAATTTAAGAGATAAAATTTGCCACAACTTAACAAATTTGACACGAACCCAACATGAAATTAACGGGTTAGGTTAAAGTTGAATACCCTAACCTATTTAATTAAATGAATCAGGCTAAAATTGACCTATATAATCTTTTATTCATACTCCAACACGATTCGAACTCGTTATATGATATTTAGGGCTAACTTTTTGATACGACTTATGAACCTGACACAAACTCAACACAATATTAATGGGGTAAAGTTAAAGTGTTTAACTCCTATAATTAAAATGGCCGAATTAAGATTGACATATATAGTCATGCATCAACACAACCTAAACCCTACAGGCGAGTACAAATTGCCCCATTTGAATCAATCTGCGCCTGCGAACGAACAGTGGAATGGTCCTAAGCAATTCCCATTAATGTAGCATCCCTTAGATTCCATTAGCTTGGAATTTCCTCAAGAATATCCGTGGCTGCAAAGCTTAGGGTGACAAAATATGGGACTCAATCTGGCATCCTAGTTTCGAAATTAACGTAAAATAGCTATAAACAATACGTCTTCATAAAATGCACGAGGTAGCAACTAGATAGCGAGAATGAGTCCCATTTGTAATTAGAACCTTTTCAAGTTCAAAATTTCCAATAGGGCAAAATGCTGTTTGTATATATTAAGAAAAGTTAATGGTGATTAAGCATCCCCTCAAACCTGTCATAATCTTTCAACAACATTTGTAGTGTTGTTACATCATTAGCATATTGTGCAGCATCCTAGAAACGCTGCAATGCAAGCTAGACAAGTCCACTCATTTAGTATTTCTAGTCCAAATCAAGCTCTATATTTAGTCAAACATAGATGATCAAATAAACGACCAATTGTACCAGAGGAAGAATCCATAATCTGGTTTTACAACGTTAAACACAAACAGCAACATGTGCCAATAAGTCCTGAAATTCATATCTAAAAAAAATACAGAAACGCAGGGTATACCTGAAATTCATATCTCAGCGGCAGTAGGTTGGGTCATTCCCAACTTCACTAACAACTTGCTCAGCGACTCCGGTGGGCATACCTGGTACTTCACTTTTCCAGAAGGCAAGACGAATACTTCAGCCAATTCTAGCTTATCTGAAGTAAGACTGGTGCTGTCCATTGTCTTACTGAGCACTTTCAGTGCAAGCTCAACTGCTTCTTCTCTTGAGATTTCATCCTTGTAATCCTGCTTAAGCATGGACTGTGCTGCCTGGTTGTTTGCCCCAATCGCTGCAGCCTTCCAACCACCATAGTTTCCACTTGGGTCACTCATATAAAGCTGGAAACCAAAATTTTTGTCCCAACCTGCAAAAAGAAATGAAACACCAAATGGACGGAGCCCACCAAATTGTGTGTAACCTTGTTTGGTGTCACAGAGAGATTGGACAAGCTGCTCAACAGGCATTGGCTCTTGGTAAGCAAAAGTATAACGCTGGGCTTGGACTCTAGCCGTGTTGATAAGGATGTTGGCATCTGACATTATTCCAGCAACAGCACAAGCTACATGGTCGTCAATCTTATACATCTTTTCAGTTGATGTTGAGGTTTGAAGGAGCTTGGAAGTGACCTTCTTTTCACCAACCAAGACAACTCCATCCTTGGATAAAATCCCTATTGCAGTTCCAGCATTTCCAATGGCCTCCATTGCATATTCAACTTGGTAGAGACGACCTTCTGGAGAGAATATCGTTGTGCGGCTATCATACCTTCGAGACATTTTATATCACACTGAAACAAAGAGAAAATTAGTCAAAAGAGAACAATGTTGCAATTAAAAGAACAATAAATCTTAAGAATGGTACAAGGAATAAAAAAGTGAGCATGTACAGAGCAGAAAGTATATTTTTTTAGATTGGTAAGTAACACACACACACACAGTGGAGCCCCTATCTTAAACATGGAAAATCCAATGTCAAAATAAAATAACATCAGTCACGACAATGATGCTTTCATGTTTTGTATGTATGCACAAACCATTCATCATGTAGCTAGTATAACTGTGTGATCCCACAATCTCAAAAGCTGTATGTTTTTTGCACTTACGTTGTTAAAATGATTCAATAAATTAACCTTCTTAACACAAAAAGGAAGCACGAATATTCAGTGTTAACCTTTTAGAATCGTTTTGGTTAATGCCCATGATTGTGGATTGGTTGATTTTGTTAATTTTAGATGAAACATGGTTTTGGATTGGGATTATATTTTCTCAACTGATGAAACATGGTTAATTGGATCATTTTGTTTTGAAGATTTTAGTGTCTATTTCATTGCTGCCCATACATGTTAGTGTCGAATTGTTGTCTCTTTTGACAATATCAGCAATCCAACTTTTTCATAAAATCAAGCTTAATTTTTTTTAATAAATTAGTTTGGTATGAGAGTCTGTCGATTTATTTCCTCCCTTAAAATTAAGCATTCAAATTCTGTTCTGACCTAAACAATAAAAATCAAAACAGTTGATATAACCTTTTTTTGGCTGCTGAAGAGAACTATAAAGAAGAAAAGAAAATGAGTTTTGAAAGTTAGGTTTTATGTTGTTTGGTTTACAGAAAGTGAAAGGGTCTTATGGTTATACTAGGCTTACTTCATTTGATTGTTTTGTTAATTTTATGTTTTGAATACTGACTCTGAAAATTATATGTAACATTAATGATATTGTGTTCTTACAAAGCCTAACTGTCTTACTAACCCTATGGAACAATGACCTAGAGATGACAGTACCCTGTTTGTTCAGTGAAAAGTGTTGCAAATGCTTGTATCGTTTTGCAATGCTATATATGAAAACTGATGATAAATAGTGAAAAGCGTTCCAACTGAAATTATACCCAAACCAAATTTGATATATATATGTATATATACACAAACACATATACTAAGCAATACAGAAGGAAGAAAATATACTAATAGATACAAAAACTAGGGCATCATTTTTGTATTTAACAACCATCACTAGACTCTATCACAAGGATATAATTTTCTACAATACGTGAGAAAAAAACATAATCAACAATTTATAAAACACTGCAATTTACAAAGTATAAATGCACACTTTCTCATTTACAGTAGAATTCTTGTATGAAAAATAAAATAAGACATGTTAACCAAAACTAATTAAGAAAACCTAAATCAAAGTTTGTTACCTGAGGTCGGTGGCTGAGACACAGAGAGAGGTTGATCTGAAATAATTGAAATAAACTTGTTAGAAACAAAGACGAATACCAACACTCGATCTGAAATAATTGAAATAACACTCGATGGCTGAGACAGAGAGAGGTCGATGCCTGAGACTGAGACAGAGAGAGAACGAAAGAGAGATCGGAAGAGAGAGAATGAAAGAAACAAACTTTGTGATCGGAGCTCCGGTGGACACTGAGCACGGCTGAGCGGGAGCGGGAGCGGGGCAGAGTGAGGCTGAGGGAGAGGGAGGCGTGACTTGTGAGACAACTGAGGGAGTTTGGGAGAGGGAGGGACCGGAGACGATCCAGTTGATGGCTAGGATATCTCAAGATCTTAAGGTCATCAACCCGCCACGTGGCACATTAAGAAATAATATTTTATTATTTTTCTTTTAAAAATAAATAAATAATAAAATAATAAAAAATTAAAAACAAATATATATATATATATATATATATATATAAAGGTGGGTGGCCGGCGACCACATTTTGGGTCGCCACCCTATGGGCTAGTAGGGGGTGGTCGAAGTTATCTCATAGCCTTTGAGGTGGTGGACAATGATCAAATCAAAAAAATCAAAAAAATTTTAATTTGGCCATTGAGAGTGGCCCCCTCAACCGGCCCATGGAGGTGGCCGACGCCACTCCCACCGGCCACCCTAAGGCATGGGGCCGGTTGGGGGTGGCTTTAGGGTGGCTTTGGGCTAAATCAATTTTTTTGATTTTTTTGATTTGGCCTTTGGGGGTGGCTTTGGCAACCCACATGCATGTGGCTAAGATGGTCATCTTTTTTTTTTTAATTTTTTTTTTTTTAATATATTTGTTTTTAATTTCTTATTATTTTTAAAAGTAAAATAATAAAATATTATTATTTTTTAATGCGCCACGTGACTGGTTGATGACCTTAGGATCTCCAGAGATCTTAGTTATTAATTAAATCCTCTCTAGCCTATTTTGGATTGAAGAGAATCCTTAACCAAGGAGGCTTGAGAGTTTGACAAACCAAGCGGGATCCATGTTTTTCTTAGGTTAATGCGGGCGGGTATCCGGGGTTTTTAAAAAACAAAACCCGCAATCCCAACCTGCTCCGTTCGGGTAACTGAAAAACCAACCCGGATCCACATTTTTCTTAGAGAAAATGGGATGGGCGGGGCGGGTTCGTCGGGTTGGGCGGGTATTTGCCGACTCCTGCTGCTTGCGACGAGAATAATAACCTAATAGGTGCATGCTTCGTATCCAGCCTCGCGATTACAAAAAACTCTCTGCCAAACAGAGCTAAGGTTTTTCCCTGAAACCTCACATCAAACCGCCTTCCACCGAGAGAAGCAGCGCAAGACAGAACCATTCTCTTTACTTCATTTTATCATACACAACAATGATATCATCCATCGCCTGGATACCCAAAGGCGCTCCGAAGCCTGTGCCTGCCGTGGCCGACCCTCCTTCCAAAGAAGAAATCGAAGAGATGATCAAGTCCGGCGCTTTGGAGCCAAGGTAACAACTGAACTGGTTTTCACCACAGTTTTGAAAGCCTATGATTCCATTTTTATCATTGAAAGAGCATTCATTCATTCACTCACTCACTCACTCATTTATTTATTAATTGTAGAAGTAGAACGAAAATAAAATATATTATGGAAATTGAAGTAATTGAGTTTATTTATGCTAAGGTTGAGGATTTTCGGAATTCTTTGTCATTTGTTGCTCAATAAGCAAATTTATTTGGCAATTGGTGGCCGTTTGCGCACGTTTTAGCTGTCTACGGTTGATTGATTTCTCGTTAATCATTAAAGCGACGGTCTGAATGCACCGAGGAAATAATATGCTTTTGTGATGGCTATTTAAGACTTGTAGTAGTCTTCAAGTTTTCAGCGCATAATGGCGCCGTTCTTATGATTTGGATATATGGAAAGAAACGTTATCTAATGCTAGAGACAAAAGAAAAATGAGTTTAGTCAAATTCTTGGCTTTGTATACTTATGGAGAGGCTCTTGGGTTATGCAGTGGAGATTGTGAGAGTGAAGAAGATGATGAAGAGATGGATGTTGATGCTGCCAAGCAGACTGACGAAATTGCCTGTGCATTAGAGGTAGCAGATGCACTTGGCAGAACTTCCAGTAGCTCAAAGTTGGCGACCAGCTTTGATGATGTAACCAATGGTTTGAGGGAACTTGACATGGAAAATTACGATGAAGAGGATGATGGTATTCCATCTGCTTTCCCTCTCTCTTTTATATTTATCTTTTTTTTAATGTTGAAGTGTCAAAATATTGATTTGTGTTGACCTTAAAGCATCGTGAAATGAATGAAATTGAGTAACTTGCATAAATTCTTTGGTAAATGATTTTGTTAATAACACTACAACATATTTCATAATTGGATGTGACTAGTCCCCCCACCCCCAACCCCACCCCGCGGAAAGAAAGAAAAAAAAAAAAAAAAGGAAGAAAAGAAAAGAAAAAGCCATATTGGATGTATTACAAGTTTTGTATCTTCTCATGGCTTACCTCAGGCATCGAGTTATTTAGCACAGGGCTAGGGGACCTGTACTACCCAAGTAATGAAATGGATCCATATTTGAAAGATAACGATGTAAGTTTGATTCCTTCAGGTACGGCTTTTTGTTGCTTGCTTTCCTTGAGGTTCTAGAACATTATTTTCTTTTTGTCTTCCTTTTCAGGACGAGGACTCTGAAGAGGTTGAGGACATGACTATTAATCCAATGGATGCTGTCATAGTTTGTGCACGTAGTAATGAGGATGATGTCAGTCATCTCGAGGCATGTAATAGCTGAAAAATACTTCCTCTCTCTCTCTCTCTCTCTCTCTCTCTCTCATGCCAATGCATGCTGAGCCATCCTTGGAAGCCCCCCAATTCTTCAGGCACTCTTGAGTGATCTCATTGTCTACTTGCAGGTTTGGATATACGAGGAATCTGAAGATGGTGTTCCAAACATGTATGTTCACCATGATATCATCATTTCAGCTGATCCACTTTGTACTGCATGGCTTGATTGTCCACTTAAAGGTGGAGAAAAAGGTGTGACATACTGATTTTGGTTGAAGTTTGGAGTTCATGCTAGAGGACTGTTGCACTTTTTTTTCTACAGTTGTACTTCTTTCCACATGTTTTTCTTCTTTACTAATGAAATGAAGAGATGGTTGTTAAAGGGTTGGTCAGGATTCAGATCTGATTCAATTTTGATCTGCCATCATATCAAATGGTTTGAACTCAAGTTTGGTTGATATGGTGATCTGATTGTAATTGAATTGCTTGGAAATCTTTCATGGAAATGTTTCCCAATACTTGTTCTAATGAAATTATAGATTTTTAAGTGTTTAAAATCAATGAAATTTGCTACTCTGAGCTAGAAATTAGTCGCTTGTAGTTATGGAATCTTTAGTCCCACATAGAGATTCCTCCTAGAGTAGCTGTTAATATGAAAACAGAAACTCCGTTATCAATAATTTTTGTGGAAGGGAAAACCATAACAAGCAATACTCATTGTTATTAAAAAAGAAAATAAATGTAGCATGTTATATTTCTTAACCATTTGTTTTCTTTTTGATGAAATTAATCGATGGCATCATAAAGGATAGTTGCCACTGCTAGCAACTTATATTATACTTGAAGTTACTGTTTTTCTTTTAATGAAATTTCTGCAGTTGTTTTATCTTTAATAGCCTTCTTTATGTTGTCAGGGAATTTCATAGCTGTTGGCTCCATGGAACCTTCTATTGAAATATGGGACCTTGACATTGTATGTTGGTTATTGATATTAAACTATTTATATTATAGGTTGAGTTGAGATGTTATTGCAAAGTCTCTTACTATGTTCTTTTGTTCTTAGATTGATGAAGTACAACCATGCGTAGTATTAGGTGGCATTGCTGAGAAGAAGAAGGGAAAGAAGGAAAAGGGAAAAAAGGTCCGTTACTAAATCCATTCCAAGATTGATGCCAATTAAGACTTTGACATGTGAATGATATGTCTGCTGATCTGGCTTAATAGTTGTAAGCATATTGTGTTGTGTTTTCATAAACTCCATCGAGCTTCTTTTACCCCTGAATTTTGTATATATTGTACACATGGAAATGTTTTAAAGGCAGAAATGGAAAAATTTCCTGTTCCCAGTGATCCTGCTGAGAGCCAATTGTTAGTAAACTGAAAACTGCATGTCATAATAATTCAAGAGATTTACTATCATTAGGAAAATCCAGAAAGCATTTATCTTTGTACCAAGTGAGATATCAATAGTCTTGCCTTTTTCTTTCAATAATTATTATTTATAAATATAAAAAAAAGAAAAAAAAAAAAGAAGAAGAGATATTAATGGTCTGATGATGTGCCAATGCTTGGTGGATTTTGACCTGTGATTTCCATATATAACATAGTTTTTAGGCATTTTTGTTTATGGGACATATTGGTATTAAACATGGGCATGCCTTCATATGGCTCCAATGCAGCTGTCTATGTTGGACATGCCTTGTAAGCATCTAGAATTTTTTTTTTGATAAGTAATTGTTGTATATATCAAAAAGCGCAAGCGCCTGTACACAATAAGTATACAAGGGAAACTAGCATAAACCCACAAAAAGACCCAAAAACCCAACATAAACCCAAAAAACAACCCTGGCACCTACAACCCATAACCACCCCTATGCTCAGAAGAGCTCCCCAAAATCACCCAAACAACCCTTAAAACCTGCCCAGGCACTGCAACGTAATAGTCTTGCCCTTAGTCCCAGGCCATGAGATCGTTATACTAAGATCCTCTTTCACCTCATTCAGCGACGCTACCTTTTGATCCTCCTCCTCCTCCTCATCACCTTCCAACAGCCCCTCCTCGCTTGCTACCTTATTTTCCCAACGAAAATCCTCTTCCATGTTCTGCAAGAGCACCAAACGATCTTCGTCCTTTAACTCTTCACTGTCCTTAACCTTTTCGTTCATCCACTCAATCTGCCATATTTGGGATTTGGTCAGACTGTAATCCACAGAAATGGTGTTAGAGATGTTGGATTGACAAATGCTCCAATAGATCTTAAAATAGCGGTGTTTAGACTAGTTCTATTTATCTAATATAGAAATGGAGTAGGATAGTAAAGAAAAACTATATCAACTTATCATAAAAATTTACAGTAATTTAATATGAAGGTATGCCTTCCATCTTCTGACTGATTTATTTTTTCATAGATATGATAAATATATAATATCTTGTGGACTTTTGTTTACCAATTTTCTTTCACTTGCTCTGTGTTAGACATCAACCAAATACAAAAAAGACAGTCACAAGGGTCCAGTGCTTGGTCTTGCTTGGAACAAGGAGTACAGGTTGCCATCTGCTCTCTGTTTGGCCTTTTCATTTGGATGTATATACTTGATATAATTCTCTGTTTTTCTTTTGCATTTTTTGTTTTTTAAAACAGGAATATACTTGCTAGTGCAAGTGCTGATAAACGAGTTAAGATCTGGGATGTGGCTGCTGGTAAATGCAATATAACCATGGAGCATCATACGGACAAGGTCAGAATTAAGCCTTAATTATGTATATTTTCTATTCATGACATGGTCGTGTGATAAATTAGAAGAGATTTGCTGTTATCTACCTGCCTAGTGAAGTGTTAATAATATAGGTATTATCTTAGAAGCTCCTTTTGGTGGTATATTGAGTACTAACCAATTGTTAGATAAATTAAGGGTGGTAATCTGATGAAATTGATTATTGAGGTAGAGACTGCAAGGGTTTATTTCTTTTCAAGCTAATTTTTAGGATTTTGGTATTAGTAATTGTGTTTGGTTTGTTAAAAACAAAACTGATGGCTTGATTGATTATATTGATGGGTCCACTGCCTTTTGTGCTTGATACTTCTTTTAGACTAGGGTTGAAAAACTAATTGATTGATCAGAAAAAGGAAGATAGACAAAAAGGACTGATGGGGGAGAGAGATACTATCACTGAGATGCTAGAAGCTCTCACACATGCAAATCACCCACTTTCATTCTCATTCCAAGACATGGACGGATCACTATGTATATGTATCAATATTCAACAAGAGACACTGGTTGACTTATGCAGAAATCAACTTCCAATATCTGCATTGGTTGCAAGTGCTTATACAATTTTTGGTTTGTAACGTATAAATGCTCTATCCAGAAAATTTTTGTGTGCTCAAATATAATTGGGGTAAAATATTTCAACCAATTTTTTTTCCTTCGGAATCTGTTAGTATGCATACAGGCAGGCCATTTTCCCATAATCATGTGATATTCTGCATAGTTGCAATGTTATAGTATTAGCGTAAACATGAATGCAGGGGATTCTGGATCCACATGGAGTACCATTAATACTCCCAAATGAAAAAAAAAATCTTAATGAACTCTGCAGTAGTCAAGTCTAATGAGTTTCTACTTTTACCTTCTTCTTCCTAATCATTGTAGGTTCAAGCAGTTGCATGGAATTATCACGCGCCACAAGTTATTCTTAGTGGATCTTTTGATCGTACAGTAATCATGGTAATAAAGTTTTTACCTGCATTACCCTTTTTTTTTTTCTTTTTTTCTGTTAGGCTATCCTCATGTCAATTGTATGTGCATATGTGCGCCTCCACACAAGCTACTAATGGAGGACTTGTGTTGCTTGAGATGGGTGACATGAGAGTTTGGGAGCTTGACTTAGTCTATTAATTTCCAATTTGTATTGCTTTTAAGATAAAGTGACTTGATGTATTTTGATATTTCTGAATTGCAGAAGGATGGCAGAATACCAGAACATTCTGGTTATAAATGGTCAGTTGCAGCTGATGTAGAAAGCTTGGCATGGGATCCACACACTGAGCACTCATTTGTGGTACGTGATTTACCCTTTTATCTGAAATATCTTCCGATTGGTGATTTCAATTATTTTTTGTTTTTACTTATCAAAAAAAAAAAAAAAATTTATTTTTTGTTTTTTTCTTTTTAAGAAGCAAAATGTGTCTTTGTCTGAGGACACTGTTATTGCATCTAAGATTTTTTTTTAGACTTTTGTTTTTTGTTGGAGAGGCAGTAAGATCAATTCATAATCATTCAAATGTCCTCCTAGGTGAGCCTTGAAGATGGTACTGTCAAAGGTTTTGATGTCCGGGTTGCTAAGTCTAATGCAGCTTCTGAATCAAAACCAAGTTTTACTCTCCATGCACACGACAAAGCTGTTTGCGCAGTTTCCTATAATCCTTCAGCGCCTAATGTATGTACCTGCTTTTCTTCTCTCTCTCCCCCTCCCCCTTTCTCACGTTTTGTTCAGATCTTTTAGATTATTAACTTCCTCCTCCCTCGTGATGGGTTCTTTTACAGCTTCTTGCAACTGGATCCGAGGATAAAATGGTATCTTTATAGTAGTTTTTGTTGTTATTTTAGTATTATTTCTCATGACCCTCAGTAAACCCTTAGTATTTTTTTCATTCATTGGGTGCTCCTTTGATGCAGGTAAAGCTTTGGGATTTGTCAAACAATCAACCTTCATGTGTTGCATCTGTAAATCCTAAAGCAGTAAGTGATTATTATAGTTTTTCTTATATCTAATGTCATGAGGTAAAAAGCATTTAGTGAAGATGTTGTTTTAGCTTTACTTCTCTAGATAGATTCTCATGCTTTGTCCTGGATGTTGTTAGGGAGCCGTCTTTTCCATTTCCTTCGCAGAGGACAATCCCTTTTTGCTGGCTATAGGAGGCTCTAAGGGGAAAATGGAAGTGAGTGGATTTTTTCTTTTTTTATTAATATTTTGTTATGTTGTTGAATTTTGTTTTCCTGAAAGTTTTGTAATTGGTATTGATGATCAAAAATTTGTAGGTATGGGACGCATTATCTGATGCTTCGGTCTCTCGAAGATTTGGGAATTACAGCAAGCAGAGGTTATGATGTTATTAGAGTGGAAGATGAAAGAGGTTTTTGTTTCTCATCAAGCAAGAGGTTTGTCCTTTGTTGTTTTTGCTTCTGTTTCTGAGAAGGGGCATTGCCTACGAGTTATGTTCTCAAAATTTTGAATTTGTATGGCTGCAGATGATTTCTTTTAGATACCCCCTCTTCCTCCCCCTCCCCCCTTCTCTTTTTTCTTTGCTTGGAGGTGTATTTTGTAGGTCCAAGCAGTTTTGTTATTTATATACATGGGCGAGAATCTTAAGAAATGTTATGTTGTCAATGATATGGCTCCAAATCTCCATGCTGGCACTCTACTACTTAAATGGTTTACGTTACATTTGGCATTCTCTTGGTGAGGGCTTCGACTCCTGCTGGATGTAAATTGTTTCGAAATCAGGATTTGCAAGATCTGAAGATTGAAAAACTGCTACACATATTTAATTGGATATGGATTTATTTTAAATGCATTACTAATTGCAGAGATGGATACTTTTTTTTTTCACCAAAAGGTGGCCTTTGTGGTAGCTGGATATATTGATGGACAGCCTCAAGGATCTAAGCCCATCTAGGAGGACTTGAGAATCCATTCATTCTGAAACTTACAAGATTGCTAACTTGATGCAATTGGAACTTGCTATTATGAAAGGTGCACACAAATTAGAGAGGTGGGCACAAAAAATGAGCAATTATCTTATGTAACTTTTGTGTCGCTCCAAAAATAAGGTGGCTTTTAAAATCATCATTTGATCAAAATTCAATAGTAATCAATTACAAAGGCTAATTGTGATTTTAAGAACTACATCATTTTTGAAAAGACACAAAGTGACACAAGGAATTTGTAGCATTATTCTACAAAAAAAGTGTCAAGGGAGCACATTGTGCACCTTCACCTACAAAGATGCATGGATGATGCAATTGTTAATGGCATAGGAAGACTTGAAGCTCTTTTGTGGATTGCAGGGCATTTGAGTCGTTGAAACGTATGTGTGATTTTGAGAGATTAACTCTTATATTAGATAGTATCAAAAGTGTGAATAATTGACATAACATATTCGATCCAAATAGAAAAAGTTCAAGTCGGAGTAATTCTATTCATAATCTCATGGTTCCCATTCTTTCAAAGTTGATGTGGTGTGGTCATCTCAACTAAAAAGTCAATCTTTATGCACCAAATGCTACAAAAGATAACTCCACATTAACTTTGGGGATGGGGATAATGGGGGGATGTATAGCGTTAGTCTCAAGTCTTTTGGCCTTAACGCAATTATATTATATTGTTCATTCACGGTTTTGACTGCTATTATGCCGGCTGATGTAACGTGCTTTAAGTGGCTTCTCATACCAGTCACTTAAAAACATAAAATGAAAGTCACTTAAAATACGTCACATCAGTCGATATGAAATAAGTGTGGCAAATGAGTACAAAAAATGGTATTTGTCCATTTATACTCTCATAGAGTATAAACTTTATTGAATTTAACTTTAGTGTTGTAAAACAAAACAACATGATATCTGCCTTTAAAAAACAGATGGTGAAGATTAAATGGAAGAGATTTTAAAACAGACAACGTTGTCTCTTAAAGGAATTAATGAATTCGATTTAGACGGAACTAACATCTAATTCTAAAGAAGATCTATTATAGTCACTTGCATGTTTACACCCTCTAACACACAACTGACACAAGCCTTGGATTCTTGTTGTTTTGTTTTATTTTGATATAGTTGAAGTATAAGTTCAATAGAATATAATGTATAATCGAGTTGTAACTTGAAAGGCAAGGCCCAACCAAGACCTTATCGGGACATCATTGAGACTTCGTCCTGATGACTTTATAAGGACTCACCAAGACATTGTTGAGCCCCGCTGGGCTTGCTAGAATCTGCTATGACACTTTTCAGCCTCTACCGGAACATGTACTTGTGTGTATTTATTGCAGAGTCCCAATAGTGTCTCAATGATGTCCCAACAGTGTCCTAATGTACTACTGTCGGAACTCAATTTTTTAGTTTTTTTAGTTTTTTTTTTTTTTTTTTTTTTTTTTAAATTATATTAATATTTTTATGTTTTGAATAAATATTGATTTTTATAGCTTTCTATGATCCAATAAAAACATAAAAAAATATTTGTGATTTTTTATATGTGCCAAACGCCTCACCACAAAAAGTGGAAACAGAAAAATACCCATATCATATCATAACTCTTAAGTGAACCTTTTTTTTTTTTTGATAAGTAAATTTGAGTTCGTTGCCATGGTAGTTATGGTTGTTTCTTTTTCTTTTTCTCTTTTTTTCTCGTTTTTCGCTTTTATAGCCAGATATCATATCATAACTCTTAAGTGAACCTTAAAATACATATTAAGGTTCCATCTATTTTAAGGTTCTCACATACATGTTTTTCTTTTAACGTTTCATATTTAGAGGTTCGCACGGATAAAAACATCATCTCTAACAGCATTAGCTATTTTACCTAGTGAAAAAGTACAATTCTTTACTTTACCTATTGTTTTTTCACTACACTCCAACATATTCTCTATTTCATTCTCTACTTGCTTTAAAATATTATTTCTCATCATTTTTTATTATATTATTGCCAACACTTAACTAAAGGAAAAAAACAAACACACATATAAAAATCATTCATAAAAACAAAAATAAACACATATGAGAAACATTCATCCCACATGCATGTACGAATTCTTAAAATTAATAACATAAATAAATTTTTTCATCCAACTGCAATTGATTTGTTCTGTGTGTTTACATCCGTGTGTTTCCATGAAATAAATTTTTTTTGCATTCAATTTTTTCATTCAACTGTGTGAATAAATTTTCTGAGCGAAAGAGATCAATTTTGTGTTTGAGAGAGAGATGTAGCAGATGTGAAGAGCTCTTCAGAAGAAATAAAAGATGTTGGGTGAAAAGATGTGAAATAAAGAAACAATAAACAAAAGAAAAATAAACAATATTTTATTCATCTAGTGTGCTACAGTGAATAGCTCTAAATTGCTATTCACTATAGCAATTTAGCTATTATAGCTAATGATAAATTACTCTGTTGGAGCTAAAAAAAGAGCAATAATAACTAAATATAGCTAATATTGGTCTTTTAGCTAAACTGAGGGTTCGATTCCATCTATTATTAATGCATTGAAAAACGTTTTCTACTAATACTCGGAAAAACATGTATTTTACTTAAGGTTCCCATCTATTAATACTCGGAAAAATACTCACATGCATACTTGAAACGTTTCCATCTATTTCGCATTCACCGACCCTTTTACCTCGTTTCACATTGTATCTACTAGAGAGAGCGAGAGAGACACAGAAAGAAGCGGAAGCCTGTCTGGATGCCCTGCTTCGCATCACCGTTCTACCTGGTGAAGCCCTAATCTTTTTCTTTTCTCTTGTGCTTTACTTCCTCCAACGTACAAACCCTAGCTGTTTTTTTTTTTTTTTTTTCTTTCGAAATTCCTTATCGGTATTTTGAATTCTAGGCGGAATCATTTTGTGCATGAATTTTCTCCGTTCCTTTGTGGACATTGCTTGGCAAAGAAGCCAATGAAATTGGTTTGATTATTTTTTGAAATATTTTTTATTCATTGGTGTGAATATATATATCCACGAGTTTTACAGGAATTCATTACAATTGTCTCACTCCTCGTTTGGTTGCTGAGAAAACGGAGGAAAAGACAAGGAAATCATAGAATGTTTGTTATTTTGCCCCCCCAGAATAATATTTATTTCAATTAGCTCACCCAATTGGCTGTTTTAGGCGCAGGTTATATATTTGTTTTTTTTTTATTGATTTTAGTTTTATTTCACATAATTTATGCCCAAATATTTGGAATTTAATATAATGGTACTACCCAAATAAGATGATGGTCATACAGGCTTTACCAATAAACTAAAAGTTTTATATTAATATTTGTTGTGCAGCTTCATTCATGTTTGGAGAAGGAGAAAGCATTGTGTTCTGGAGCTAAGCTTTTTACTTCATAAGTGTTGTCGCTTATTGGATTGAGGTTGTATTTGCTGGGAGTATAATATAGTGAACACGCAGTAGGTTTGGTTGGCCAATGAATCGTTAAATTACTGATTCTTTTGATGTTCCACGTCTTTAGGGTATGTGGGTCTTTGCAGTCAAGGTTGCTTTGTTTCATTTCGCATGTGTATTATGTTTGTTTCTTACATTTCTAATCGAGATATCCTTCTCTCTCTCTTGCTTACCAGGACCATGCCTCGTAAAGTAAGTTATGGAATTGATTATGATGAAGACTACGATGACTATGAAGATTATGATTATGATAATGACCATGATTTTGACGTAGAAGATGATGGTCAGTAACCTTATTAACTTGAAGCTCTCCTTTCACGCTGGTCTTTTCCTTTCTTTTCCTTTTTCTCTGTTTTCTTTTCTTTTTTCTTTTTTTTGCTCTTAGTCACTTGTTCTCCAGCCCATTGTCAATGTTAGACAATTCAAATCCGGTAATGTGTGCTCAATTTGCATGATGTTTAACCTGTTTTTCCCTGTTTGGCAAAATGCTTATTTTCCATGCCTGTAGAAAAGGGCACTAAGGTGCATGCCTATTTAAGTTCAATTCTAGTAGCAAAGGTGTTTTCATTCAAAGGTAATGGTAACGATAGTTGTAATTGTAATTGTGTTGTTTTTTGTTATTTTATTTTTTTAACATCCTCGTAGATGTCAAGGCCACTTTCTGGTAGTGGTTACTAGAATGCAAACTTCATGGAATACTAATTATCTTGTAAAATATGGTATTTTTCTATTTATTTTCTTGCTCTCAAATACAGCTCTCAGACACGTGGATCCTATGTTGATATAATACATGCTTCTCATTATTATTTTTTGATGAATATACATGCTTCTCATTATATCAACCCCCTGATGTTTATTTTCTGTAACAGGCAAGCCACCTCAGTCAAAGCAAGGAACTACAAAGCGTGGGATTTGGAGTTGTTCCATTTGCACTTATGATAATGATGAGAGTTTCTCTGCATGTGATATTTGTGGGGTTCTTCGTAATCCGTTGATTAATGCTGGCACCAATAGGGATAAGCAAACAGGTATTCAATTGTTTCTTCTTATTATAATTCGTATCATCTTACTCTTTGGGAACTCAGCTTCTGAATGGATTGACCTTTACTGATATTTAATGTCTGATGGGACATATCTCTACCATCCCTGTTTTTTGGAAAATTTAAAATGCATGTGTTGGGTTTGGTTTTGGGCAAGATCTACCATATCAAACAAAATTTTGTATCAAGGTTGTCGTGCAGACAGTTTGTATCCATCTTAGTACCTCCCTTATTCTAGCGTCTTTGTCAGGTTTTCTTTAAAGTTTGTTCTGCTTTTATGGAGTAGATCTCTTTCATGCAGTTGAGGGCATGTGCAAAGATTCTGGAGCATCCAAAATGGCCACTTCTCTATTTGCATCATTGCCGCAACGGATACCCGAAACGGATGTATTGTTTCAAAAGCAGAATGATGTTTTTGTGAAGGAAGAGGGCAATAACTCCCACAGGCATATGAATATCCAAGGACAATTTCATGAATTCCATAAGGCTTTTAGTACTTGTAGCCATCACCATGTTAATATAGGTCCGCACATGTCTGAAAACAGGATGTGGATCTATAGAACTAGAATAAACATTCCTCTTGTAGTTGAGTATACTTTGAATCCATCAGTACTATGTCCTAATTAAAAATTTGTAGTTTCTCCTGCTAATAGCTATAGTACATTGTTAGATATATTCTAACGTTACTTATGTTAACAATACAGCCTCTTTCAAGTTTGATGTTCCATCCCCAGATGATTTGGTTTCTAATGGATTGCGCTCTGCCAAAATGGGTTCAAAAGGTATCCTATTGTGGTTGCAAATATATTTTCTCTGAAAGTTCAACTCAAATTGAAAAAAGAAAAAAAGCCCTTTTGATAAAATAAATAGTAATGGAAAGAGCTTTAGGAGCACTATATCTTTAAACTAACTTCAAAGTTAAGAATTTTTACAATCCTTCTCATTGGTATGGAAGTATCCTTTCCTTTTGAGTTCTGTGGAATCTGTTAACACAATGGTACAAGTTATCATTCTAGTTTCAATTAGCATAATTCATTATTATTCTCTATGTACAAACTTGTTTCTTAAAGCCTTATTTAAGTGGATCTCTGCTACTGCCTGTCTCCATGTCTCTAGCTATGTAGATTTCTCTTTTTTCTTGTTCTTGATTTGCTTGGTGTTTCTCTTATATATACTTTTTGTGTACTTAGGTTGCACTCCTTGCTCTTTTAATGAATTTCCTTACTTATATATTAAAAAGAAAAATCATTATTGGCCCTCTTTTATGCTACGAATAACTTTTGCCAACTTAAATGCTTAAGTGGTATAAATGCATAATGTCATGGTTATGACATGACTAAAGTTGTGGGGTGGGCTAGGTGAAGAGTTCAAATGTCATCTAGTAAGCTGGTTCAAAGTTTGTTTTCTGATTTCTAAGGGTGGGTTGGGGGTTCAAAACCTGCTCTTGTTCAACCGTGTTCTTTCGGGGAAGTGGCTATGACGCTATATACATGAGAGATAGGCTATGTGGAGAGTCGTAGTGGATTCTAAGTATGGTAGCTTGTGGAGGTGGGTAGTGTTCTAATGAGGTTCATGGGTTGTATGAGGTAGGGTTATGGAAAAATATCAGGAGGGCTTGGGGGGAGTTTGCTAGTCATACTAGATTTAAGGTTGGAGACCGCTCCAAGATTAGATTTTGGCATGACTTGTAGTGTTGAGATCAAGCCCTCATGGAAGCTTTCCTAGATTTGTATAGTATAGCTCATGTTAAGGATGCCTCTGTGGCGGGTCATTTGGAGCTTTCTAGTGGCTCCCATAACTAGAACGTAAGTTTTATCGGAGCGGTTCATGATTGGGAGGTGGATGTCTTTGTTTCGTTCTTCAATTTTGTCATGATCCTCTAGAGTGAGATGGGGAGGTAAAAAAAGCTTTGCTGGGTCCCTTCCAAGAGGGGGTTGTTTGATATTAGATCGTTCTATAATGTCCAGTCCCCCATAATGGTACTCTATTACCTTGGAAGAGTATTTGGTGGAATAAGGGGTTCATGAGAGCGGCGTTCTTTGCTTGGTTGGCCACCTTGGGGAAGATACTCACATGGATAACCTAAGGAAGCAAGATGTGATTGTGGTGGATTGATTTGTATGTGTAAGAGGTGTGGGGAGTTTGTGGATCATCGTTTTTCTCCACTGTGAGATTGCTAGTGCCTTATGGAGTGCTATCTTTAATCGTGTTGGGCTAACTTGGGTTATGCCTAGAATAGCGGTTGACCTTTTCGATTGTTGGAGAGGGTTGAGTGGCAGTCCTCAAAAGATGGTACCGTTATGCTTTTTGTGGTGTATTTGAAGGGAAAGAAATGATTGGATTTTTGAAGACCGCGAGAGGACAGTGGTGGATTTTAAGTCCTCCTATATTCTTTACCACTGTGTAGCTGCTTTAGACTTCTTTAATTTGATTGGTTTTCATGTTTTTCTTTATTGTTTTTCTCTTTCTAGCTAGGTGTTTTCTTGTATACTTCATGTGTATTTGAGTTGCGTTTTCTTGTGCTTTTTAATGATATTTCAATTACCAAAAAAAAAAAAAAAAAGACATGACTAAAGTTGGCAAATAGAGTCCATTATGTTGGAGATTTATTTTGTGATGACTGATTTAAATAACGTGAGTGATAGCATAATATGAGATCACCAATTTGGAAACTCATTGTTTTTTGTTGGCAAAGATGCATTGAAGTTTATAATTGCATTTATTTTAGCGAGGAAGTCTACCTTTGAAATGAATTCCCGGACAGGTTAATCTATGTGGAAGGATGTAGTAACACAATCTTAGCATTTGGAGAATTTTGACCTGCATTTTGGGGGTCTACGGTGCACCACTTTAGGACAATCATTCTCTGGAAGAGTTGGCCCTAAATCCTTATAATAGCTCCATATGAATAAAGGGTTTTTTGGCAAGCACAACTTATGCATCCGTAAGGAATAACATACATAGCCTCATTTTTGACCCCTTGTTTATGGAGGTGGAGATGCCAATGGTGGTTCAAAGAGGCAAAGACCGTTGGCAATAAAGTTAATTATTCTGTATGGGTGGCTTGTAAGTTGATGTATTTGCTTTTTATTTATTGTTTTTTCACTATGTCGGTAATGGCCTGGTGTGGTTGATAAGTGTGTGCGTGTGTCGTATCTGAACTGAAGTGGTTTGGTTTAGATATCTTAATGTAACAAATCTATGGTAAAATAATTCCTGCCAAACTGAGTATTTCCAACATTTGAATTGTTTGAATTGGTTTGGTACTTATACCCATGGCCATTAAGTTGATTTTGGGCTAAGAATTACCCCGTTAGTGGTTGGTTCTGGATTGAGATCAAAACCTTCCTGACTTACACCTCCAGTGGCAAACTATAATTTTTTGCGTATCAAGAATTTTTCGCATCCTCTAGTTTTCTGAGAAATTCTGAGCTGGCTGGATTGATTGAATAGTTCTTTTGAAAACACTTCTTTTAGGATATCCCAAGTTTAAAATTTTTATTTTCTTTGTCTACTACTTTTACTTGCAGTCAACTCTGCGGACTTGAAATCTTCAAGAGTTTCCTCAAGCATCACTGAGAAGAATGGTCTACTTAATACAAAAGCAAGTGCTGAAAAGTTGGATATCTCATCTTCGTTGATGCGAAAAGGCAGACAAGATACTTTTGATGACAGCAATCATTCGAAGAACAGAGCTCATAATATACAATCGAGTGTAAAAGTTTCGGATAGCTCATTGGAAACTATGCCAAAACATTACAATGTCGACGCAAGCAATAATTCGAAGAATGATAGAGGAAACAAACTATCGAGTGATAAATGCTCTGATAACTCACCTGCATTGAATCTAAAAGGCAGACATGATAGAATAGATGAGAGCAGTAGTTCTTCAGTGAGTGGGGGCAAGCCAGAAAGCCTTACCAATAGTTTGAATAAAAGGGCTTTGGGTGTTGGTTCTGGGTTTTCAAATAATGTTAATGCTACAGTCACTCATTCAAAGGAACAGTATAAACCTGAAAAGTGGATGCTCCCTGACCAAGCTGAAGATACATTGACACAACTGAATCTTGCGATTGTAAGTCGACCTTTAACCCAGTCCTATAATCCAGGAGATCTAGCCTTTTAGCTCTTCTATAGTTGATTTATTATCTAGACATATCACTGATGTCATTTTGTTCAATCTGTCATTGTAGGTTGGTCATGTTGATTCTGGAAAATCAACACTCTCTGGTAGACTACTACACCTCTTGGGCCGAATATCCCAAAAAGAGATGCACAAATATGAAAAGGAGGCAAAGATACAGGTATAATCCCTGCAATTTTGTCTGTGGGTGCTTTAAAAGCATGATTTTGTTGTATTTATGTGGTGTTTGTTTCTCAACCAGGGCAAAGGGTCCTTTGCTTATGCCTGGGCATTGGATGAGAGCACTGAAGAGAGGGAAAGGGGAATAACTATGACAGTGGGTGTTGCTTATTTTGATTCCAAAAAGTATCATGTTGTTGTGCTTGACTCACCAGGCCATAAGGATTTTGTTCCGAACATGATATCTGGAGCAACACAAGCTGATGCTGCAATTCTTGTCATAGATGCCTCGTTTGGTGCATTTGAAGCTGGTATGGACAATGCTAAGGGGCAAACACGGGAGCACGCACAACTTATCAGAAGTTTTGGTGTTGATCAAATTATAGTTGTGATTAACAAAATGGATGCCGTGGATTACTCAAAGGAACGGTTTGATTTGATTAAACAACAACTTGGAACCTTTCTACGTACTTGTGGGTTTAGAGATTCTCTTATATCATGGATCCCATTGAGTGCCATGGAAAATCAAAATTTGGTGGCTGCTCCTTCTGATGTTCGTCTGCTGTCCTGGTGAGTTTGCTTTCCTCCGATTCCTTGTCACATCCTTTTGTTCTTGTAGATCTTTGAGTTTCCTATCTATGAAATCTTTTTACACCATGGGGAAATAGCAACTGAACATTAGATAATATTCAATTTTGGAAATGATATTGTACCAGTATTCAACTTAAGGAGAAAAGAAATGATGATTTCAGATTTCCTGCTTATTAATGAGATGAAGTTCCATTTGGTGATATAGATTTTGCATAAAAAATCAGTCACACTATTGTCTCTAGGAATTGAATCGGAGATTAGTTGTCCATGTTGATATTTTTAGCTCATATTTTTTTTTTTTTTGATAAGTAAATATGCATTATCAAAGCGCAGAAGAGCGCAACCCTAGTACACAGGGAGTATACAAGAGAGCGACTAAAAGGGAGAAAAAGAAGAAGAAAACATAAAAAGGAAATCGGGGAAACTAATCACTAAGGGTGCTAGCCAACCAGCTCATATTATTTGTAGTACAGTTATGGGTGTGAGGTGTACCATGGGGCTAGGCCATAGATAAATGAGAATGTGCCTTCAAATACATACTAAAATTCAAAGATTGCAAGCGTTTGGAAATAAAATGTGATGATAGGTTGCATACTTGTGCTCAAAGTTGATATTCTAGAGTCTTGACAATTAGCAACTTCTGGATAAAAGCAAGCCAAAATTTGGAGTTTGCTAGCATTTAGAAATACAAATGTGATAATAGGCTGCATATTCATGCTCAAAGCAGTGTTGTCAAAAGGCAAGCTGGGTGCTTTCCTAGGCGTTAGGCGAGGCAAGTTGCCACCAAGGCATCTCTGAAGCTTTGAGGCAACCGCCCCACTAGAATCACTATTTTCGCATAAAGTTCCAGGTGCTTGAGGTGATCATCTCTCTAAAAGTTCCAATAATTAAAAGATGGACCAAATAATTCTTTAGTGAAATGGCTTCTTAAAGTTCAGTAAAAGGATAATTTTGTCATTAGCAAAGGTGAGTCACTAGAATCAAATAAAATTGGTTGCTTGGTGGATCCTACCAAGTCAGTAAGATGCAAAAAGGCAAAACGATTGTGAGAGAAAAAAGATCCATTACACGTAGAGTCACTTGATTATGATATTCCAGTGCATTAAATGTGTATACAAACTATGTTTAGAACTTGGCAGCTTCACTTCACCGAGTAATTTGCCTTTTAGAGGCCTCACACCTTGAGCTGGCCTTTGGCCTCTGACAACATTGGCCCAAAGACTAGAGTTTAGATGGTAGTAACTTCAGAGTAAAAAATAAAGCAAAAAGGATTATAGCATCCTGGGTTTTTTGGCCTAAGAATTATAATCTTAAGGTTTAAAAATGTCATGATTTTAGTACTGAGGAGGCAGTGAAGATTGAGAAATTTGAATAAGTTCTATTCTGGATCATATTTTCGAAGCTCTTTCTTTCCTTTCATGTTCTCTTTTGCCCCTTCCCAGGAAAACCTTTCTCTAGGTAGAAAGTAATAAAGCAGTAGAAGAGAGAATGAGCTAATATTTATTCTGGTATCTTGTCACGTGCCAATGGTTCAAGTTAATATAAAAGGTGAATGAAAGTAACAGATAAAAGCAAAGGGACATTAATAGGATGATGCTTGACATCCCTGTTTTGGTTAAATCAAGTATGCCAATCGTTTACAATAAAATCAAGTGACTTAATAATGAGATAGTATATTAGCATCATTGGTATACAATTATTTTCCAACTGGTTCTGTTTAGTGCCTTCAATATCTTCATGTTGGGTTAGTTGCTTTCTTTGTCTCCGATATCATGGACTCTCTCATACAGATTATGAAATGCAACTGATATTGCAAATATTGAAAATTGAGCAAGGTAATTGAAATGCAGGTATCGTGGACCTTATTTGCTGGATGCAATTGATTCCCTCCAACCTCCCACAAGAGATTTCTCAAAGCCCCTAGTTATGCCTATATGTGATGTTATTAAGTTGCCTACAATGGGGCAGGTGTGCGCCTGTGGTAAACTAGAAGCTGGAGCTCTTCGGAGTGGATCCAAGGTACACATCGGGTGGTATTGGAAGCTGTCATTGATCAATTAATTAAGGGGTTCAATTTTTCATTCTCCAACATACTTTCATTATTTTAACATCATAGACTTATGCTATTTAAGAATCTCCATTTATAGTTGAGTGAAGCTAAGCTTCTTTGATGGCATGCAGACCACACTGTCATAGTGTTATACAAGGAACGTCTTAAATTAGTCTTTGTGAGAATATCAACTTATATTGCACCATTTACTGATTTCCATCTTTCATGTTTTTTTTTTCAATGAAAACCTTTGTGCTTAAATGTACTTTTAGATATGGAAAATGCTAGACATCCCAAGACTTCCTTCCCAAAAGTTATTCCCAAATGATGTGTCACCATCTTATGAGTTGGTGACACACTTTCCAAAATAATAAATCTCATGAGATGGTGACACATCATTTGGGAGGAAATTTTGGGATGTGTAGCACTCCTCTTTAGATATTTACTACACAATTTTTATGCTATGATAACTCTTCTGCAATAGTTACTATTATAAATTGTCTTTCTTTTTGAAATGTAGAGTTTGCATCTAGCATAATGTACTATAAGTGACAGATGATCTCAGAACATTGAATATGTGGGTCTCCAAATGGAAAGAGGAGATGGCTCAAAATTTGTTTAGATTGTGTTTTTACTGTCTCACCTGGCGATCTTTGGTTTGATCGATATACCTATTAAATTGGCAGTCCGTATTTTTTTTTACCTTGATAGAAGTGATCCACATGATTGGATTACAGTTTCATGCATGTAGTGTGGGATTCAGATGCCTGTTTTGTATGCCTATGATATAGATCGATGGTTTTAGTTGAAAGTACTCTATTTACATGAAGCATAATTTATTTTCCTAGTTTGATGGCCATAACTGTATTGTGTGTGAAATTGTAGGTTCTAGTTATGCCGTCAGGAAATGTAGGGTCGGTACGTTCCTTAGAACGCGACTCTCAGGCTTGTACACTTGCAAGAGCTGGAGACAATGTGACTGTTGGTCTTCAAGGCATTGATGGGGGCCATGTGATGGCTGGGGGGGTGCTATGTCACCCTGATTTTCCTGTTGCTATTTCCAAACATTTGGAACTGAAGGTCCTTGTTTTGGATGTTACAACCCCGATATTGATTGGCTCTCAGGTGTGTTCTTTTGTGTACCTAACGTATATCTATGTTGTTTTCATTATGTTGATTTATGGAAACAAAATAATCCTGAGTGGAATGAACAGTTGGAGTTTCATGTACACCATGCAAAGGAAGCTGCAAGAGTTGTCAGAATAGTGTCTTTACTTGATCCAAAGACTGGCAAGGTGACAAAGAAGGCACCTCGCTGCCTTACTGCAAAGCAAAGTGCAGTTATTGAGGTGAATTAAGATGACAAAAGTTTTGCTACTTTAATCTAAAGTTAATTAGTCCAATACTGTTTTTGGGTTGTAGCATCAAGCTTTGTTTTGACCATTTTTTTCTTTCCTTCCAACTTCAGGTGGCTTTGCAAGGACCCGTGTGTGTGGACGAGTTTTCAAGTTGTAGAGCTCTTGGGAGGGCGTCTCTAAGAGCATTAGGAAGAACAATTGCTCTCGGGATCGTAACCCGAGTAATCGAGGAGCAGCAGGATTAGTCGATCTCAACCTAAGAGATTCCTCAATATATTATGAGATCTTTTGCCTTCTGTAGTGTTGCATTAACCATTCCAACAAATTTTGTTTTTTTCCCTTTTATCTCCCTTTAGACGCCAGAACTGTTCAACTGTGTTATATGCTACGGAAAAACCTGGTGACAGAACCAGTGATGGGCTCATGAGTTTTCTGTCGATTTTAATGTGAATGAAAGGAAATCTTTTGGGGGGTTGTTTGTTGTATGTGCATTATACAAGAAATCTGTGGGTCGAACATGCCTGTACCTTGTAATATTTATTGATTCTTTAAGCAATATTCTCCTGGGTCACAAGGTATATAATATATTTATTTATTTATTCATTACTTGAAGTTCTCTGTGTCGCATTTGATTGTCATTACCGACATTCTTTTTGGTAAAATTATTTTGGGATTAGCTAGAGAAGTTTTTTTTACAGGAGGGCATGATACTAGCAAAAATGTCCTTTTCAGTTACTGGCCCAATGGCTAATATCATGCATTATTGCTCTGTTTATTGGTCAATTTTTCGGAGATTTTTAAACGTACACAATAATAATTGAAGCATGGTGCTTGTCCATAACCCGGAGTCTAGCAAATTGGATACCTATAAGTTTGTGGTCCTCTCAAATTTGAAATCCAAATTGTAACGGAGAAGGCAAGTGTAGGGCACCCTTCCTCAAATGTGAAACCCAAATTGTAACGGGGAGGGTAGGTGTAGGGCACTTCAACTTCGGATTGGTGGATTTCATATTCCGGGCTGGTCAGAGTAGGTGAGCTTTGTATCTACCCTTGTATGTACATGCTGACCGAATTACGTGGAAGGGATCCGGATCCGAACATGATCCGTATCGGTAATCTTAATTGGGTCACAAATTCTTTCTTAATTCTAATTCATAGTGAAACCTCTCTCTCATATGAGGAAGAAAAAATCTCAATCAACGATCGGAGAGTATCTTATGAAATAGTAGTGGTGTCCATAGTAGTAAACCAGGAAGACGAAACCAGCGAATAAATAAAAGAAGATAAACGAGAGATAAATGTGAACAAAAGATAGACAAAAAAAAGTCTTCAAAAAAATCTCACCTAAAGAAGAAAAAGTGAAAACTCACAAGAGAGCAGAGTTCAATTCCGACGGCAAATAATTACAAAAGCAATAGAAATTTGTATTCGTATTGACAGGTTTATACCGTTGCTCTCTCTGCTATAAAAAAACACTTCAAAGAGAAGAAAATGAAAACATTTCAATGAGTTTGACTTTCAAAAAAACGTGCAATTGCGAGGGAGTGCTTGACTTGGAGACACGTGGCGTGACAAGTGTAAGGTCCAGGTGTAATGACGGCTGCGCCATTTCAGTCTAAAACAAAGAAAATAATCAAATATCATTGATGCCAATAGAAATTATTCTCTCTCTCTCGCTCTCTGCATTTATAATTAGTGAAGTTTACTTATTTATTTATTTATTTATTTTTAAATTAACGAAATATTAATTGTGTACGTAATGTTTTGTTGACTTGTATGGAGGAAGAGTATGGAGTGTAGCATATTAATTAATGAGTAAATTGTCTTCTACTTCAAATATGAAAAAAATTAAATAAAAAGTTAATGACGCCTTTTTCTTCCCTATTGCGATGTCCATGCATGTATTTCCTTTTGTAAAAGTAAAGTAACATCATAACCCATTCTCTTTCTCCAAACATTGGCAAAAATAAAAAATAAAAAAAATTTAACACAACTTTACTTTCTAAAAAGAAAATGCTGATAAAGAATTTGACAAAGTTTTTTATTTTTATTTTTTATAATTGGGTTAGATTATTTAATTTAGTCTATTACTTTTCTCCAACTTATGGCATGTTTGGGTGTGCGTTTGAATGGCTTAAAAGTGCGTTTAACACTAAAAAAATCTGTTTGAAAAAAAAATACATGTTTGGTAAAAAAAATGACAAAAGTTTAAAAATGAAACTTTTGCCAAAAACTTTTTTTTTTTTTTTTATAACTTAAAAACTTTATTTCTCAAACGCAATCACAAACAAGCTCTTACTGCATGTTTAAGATTGCGTTAGAGCATTCACATTCGGTTCAACAAAATAGCATTTTGGCTATTTTGTGGAGCCATAGTGTTAAAATCATTCTCCATCCGGCTTAGCAAACTAGCCAAGAGTTTGCTGAGGAGCTACAATGCTTAACAACTTTTGTTGAGCACTATAGCTTAACAATGTATAATCTTATTAATAAAAAAATTATTTTATCCTCCGTCTTCTAATTAAAAATCATTTAAACTTCTCTCTCATTACTCGTAGAACAACATAAAGAATAAAGTATAATAAATTTTAAATAAAATATTAAAAGTTGATAACTAAAATGTTGAGCCGGATGTAAGTACTTTAAAAGAGATAATATTTAAAATAGAAAAAAGTTATATTTTGGCTAAATTTAGCTAAACTTTTGCTGAGCCGGATGTGAATGTTAAAGAGGGTAAAAAGTACTTTTAATACCTCAAAAAGTTGTACCAAACAAAAAATTGACATATTTGGTAAAAAATTTCAATTTTTTTTTTTTTTGACTTTTTTACTCTAAAATGGCCATTTACAAAAAGCTTAAAATTGAAGGGTTTTTTTTTTTAAAAAAAAAAAACCAACTCATTTTAACTCTAAAAGCTTACTTCTCAACACAATCCCAAATAGATTCCGTATATATTTGATTAATATTAAAATACTCTTTTTAAGGGCTGATTGTAATTAAATCAATGAAATTTGAATATCATACTTAATTACTACCATGTAAATAGAGACATTTGTATTGTAAATATATGAAGTTAATGAGCACAAATCAATTTAGTCTTGGAGATTATTTCAAGTGGTAGACGTAGATGTCTAACACCAAACCATATGTAAGTTCCTTGTGTTATCTTCTCTCTCTCACTCTCGTTGTTATTTCCGCCTCATCATTATTTCAATACCAAACATGCTCTAAGTGTATTAAATTAATATTTATTCAATCATTATTTCAACACCAAACATGCTCTTAGTGTATTAAATTAATATTTATTCAAAATGTATGAGCTTAAAAATATATGTGAAAATCACGTGCATCTTGGACAGGAAATAATTGAAAAAAAAAAAATGAATTGAAGGAATTTTGTTCAACCATGTTTAAAGGAAGACCATGTCCTAAACAATCCATCCTGTCCATTTGTCAAATATAAGTAGCATAGACCATGCACATCTCTACTTTATATCTTATGGTTACTATCGCTATCATTGTCATGGCCTTCAAGATTATGTTGATTTGTATCATATTTTAATGTATTCAGTAAGAAAAGTGATTGGAATAAACTAAAAGCATTGTTTATTATGTGATATTAGTAAAATTTATCCTACTAAACCATCCAATTCATGTGTTCTTCTTTGTTGTACGGTAACAAGAATGCTTCAAGAGTTGGTTGAAACTTTCACATCATAATTGTAAGATAGTTGTAGGAGTAAGAAGAAGAAGAAGAAAAAAAAGTTGTAGGAGTAAGAAGAAGAAGAAGAAGAAGAAAAAAAAAACAGTTTATAGCTTTACTTGTGGCACAATTACAAGCGATACAAAATAAAATGATAAATTAGAAAATGATAACATTTTTTATTTAAATTGAAATGGAGACACTGTTTGGCATTGGACAGTGGACAATTACTGTTTAGTGGTCTGGAACTATGACAAGATTTGATTAATGTGGGAAAAAGTAAGAATGTTTGGTATGAAAAAGTTTTTTTAAAAAAAAGTTTTGTAGTGATTTTTTTATTTAAATAATAATAAAAAATGATTGCCGTGATGTAAAAAAATAAAAATGTTAAGAGTTGAATTTGAAATGAATAATATGAGAACTTTTTTTAGGTCATTGGCAAATTGGATCATATCCTTAGAACATATGAGGATTGTAATATAAGAAATGCACGGAAATTGACCTCTTTGAAATATACAACATGGATGTTCATAAGGACGGAACTAGGATTTTTTTTTTTTTAAAAAAAAAATCTAGGTGCATGGTTCCATCCTTAGACGTGCATTTAAAATACATACGAGAATTACATGCGGTTAGCGACATATTCTTATCAACCTCTCTTCAAGATAATAAAGATAAAGATCACAACAATTCAAATGCTTGATAGTTCAAATAATAAGATAATTCTTATTATCTTGTATAGAGTTAGTTTAGTTTTCAAACTACACTTACGTCTATCTCATTGTAACAAATATGATTTTAAATATACAACCTTAACCTACATTAAAGGTAAGATAGCAACAATTCATATTATCAGATGTTATACATGCTTTAAAAAATAGATGTCGCATTCATACTCAATTAATTCTATTAAAAATACACATAAAAATTACAAATTTCAAAAATTTTCCCAACCAAGTTGTGCATCAAAAAGTGTGAACACTTTGTCGCCCATAAATGTTCAATTGCTGAAAACAAGACCAAAATCAAATAAAATAAAATAAAAAGAAGAGTAAATATATAATGAAAGTTTTTCTTAGTCAATGCTAAAGGGTATTATCGTCAATGACCATTAGAGGGTGTACTTTACCTTTTTTAACCTCTTCTTTTGTAAAAGAAAGAGACACAGAAAGAGAACAGACCCTACCCAATACTGCTCCTGAGAGTCTGAAACTGACTTCCCCAATCGCCCACACAAACCGAAGAGAACCAAGTCTGTCTTTCTCTCTGTCCAGTTCCGTTTAAGGCTTTATCTCTATCTGGGTTTGTTAATTCCAGCCCAGAATTTCAATATATGGTGAGTTATGTTCGATTTCTATGTTGTTTATCACTTGCATGTCTCAGTTTTTCATGTGTGTGTGTGTGTGTATGTTTTCTGAATAATAATAAAATTAGTTATGTAATGGGTCTCTTTTGATTTTACTGGATACCCATGTTGTGGATTTAACAAATTTTCATTTTGTCTTTTTATTTTAGTTCATTTTATTCAGTGTTTACTTTTTAGAATCGTTTTGGTGAATGCCTATGATCGTGGATTGATTGATTTTGTTAATTTTGGTGCATTCTTAATATGTACTCGTCTATCAGTTAGTACTGGCCCACGGGGTCTTTGATAAATTCATTGAATACCAATGATTTTGGATTGGGATTATATTTTCTCAACTGATGGAACATGGTTAATTGGATCATTTTGTTTTGAAAATTTTAGGAGGTTGACCAATTTTTTTTTTTTTTTTTTTTTTTTTTTTTTTTTTTTTAATTTTAATATCGTTAGTGTGTATTTCATTGCTGCTCATACATGTTAGTGTTGAATTGTTATCTCTTCTGACAATATCAGCAATCCAACTTTTTCAAAAAATCAAGCTTAATTTTTTTTTTTTAATAAATTAGTTTGGTACGAGAGTCTGTCGATTTATTTCCTCCCATAAAATTAAGCATTCAAATTCTGTTCTGATCTAAACAATAAAAATCAAAAGAGTTGATATAACCTTTTTTTGGCTGCTGAAGAGAACTATTAAGAAGAAAAGAAATTGAGTTTTGAATGTTAGGTTTTATGTTGATCATAAGTGGAGTAGGGGAGGGGTGGACAAAATTTGGTGGACCCCTTCGAGAAAAGGGAAGTTCGATGTTAGATCATTCTACAACATCCTGGTAAGCAAAGAAGCAAGTCCTTTTCCTTGGAAGAGCGTATGGCGCACCAAGGCTCCTTCGAGAGTGGCTTTCTTTACTTGGACGGCGGTGTTAGGGAAGATCCTCACAATTGATAATCTCAGGAAAAGGAATATCATTGTGATCAATAGATGTTGCTTATGCAAAATTGATGGGGAGACTATTGATCATCTTTTCATTCATTGTGAGACTGCTCGTTCCTTATGGCAGGCCATATTCAGTCGTTTTGGGTTGTCTTGGGTAATGCCTAGCAAGGTGGCGGGCCTGCTTGCTTGTTGGTGGATGGGAGGCCGCTCTAGGAGTGCTGTTGTTTGGAAAATGGTCCCTCTATGCATTATGTGGTGCCTTTGGTTAGAAAGGAACGAGAGATGCTTTGAGGATTCTGAGAGATCATTGGAGGAGCTCACGGCCTTCTTTTTCCATACACTTTACACATGGACAGCGGCTTGGCTTGCCCCTATAGTTATTAGCTATCCTGACTTTCTTGTTCTTTTTTCTTCTTCTAGCTAATCGTTTCCCTTGTATACCCCCTGTGTACTAGGGTTGCGCCCCTCTGCGCTTTTGATATATAAACATTACTTATCAAAAAAAAAATGTTGTTTGGTTCCCAGAAAGTGAAAGGGTCTTATGGTTATACTAGGCTTACTTCATTTGATTGTTTTGTTAATTTTATGTTTTGAATACTGATTACTGACTCTGAAAATTCTATATAACATTAATGATATTGTGTTCATACAAAGCCTAACTGTCTTACTAACCCTATGGAACAATGACCTAGAGATGACAGTACCCTGTTTGTTCAGTGAAAAGTGTTGCAAATGCTTGTATCGTTTTGCACTGCTATATATGAAAACTGATGATATATAGCTTACCATGGTCATTGTTTCTGACATCTTATTGAATGGAATAAACTAATGTTGGTTTTTGGATCTTTAGGACTTGTTTAGTACGTGGAATGGCTATTCTGTTAAGAAAATGAGTAGTTATTACTAGGAATGAAAGCAAGTGGAATGGAATAATTATTCCTATTCCGTAGTTTGGTGACAACACATGTTTTCATTGGCATTGTACCAAAATTACTAAAATACCCATGATATATATATATAAAACCTGGAATTGTTCAAGTATTTATGCTTTCTTTCATGTGATAGATTCTTAGGGTTAGGGCTAATTCTTTTTTATTTTTTTTCTCCCCTTTCCATGTTCAAGCATTTTGTGTACATCTATGGATGTTTTGGTTTAATTTTTCCTCAGTTTGTGATAATTAGTGTTCCTTATATGATGTGACATTTCCGTGTGATTGGAATTGTTGTGATGCTTATGTTGAAGTCATTTGAGAGCGAAGCCAATGCTTCTAGAATTGTTATGGGAAAATCAGAAATATGATTTCTGATGGTGTTAGAAATGTGCAGAAAGGTTTAAAGGAGGTGCTTAGGAGTAGGGGTTGAGGAGGAGATGTCAGATGTGACGCAGGAGATGAGGTTGGCTGAGGAGGCAGGTATGGTTGGGGATTTGGCCGATGAGACGGAGAGAGGTTGCAGATGTGATTTTCTCTTTCTTTTTTTTTTTTTTAATTATTTTGCAGAAAAAAAAAAGGTAATGGGTTGTTTGGAAAACTCATTCCATTCCTCAAGGAATAGCTATTCCCCTCTTTTTTAAGAGGAATAGGTACTCCTAGGAATGATGTGCAACCAAACAAAAGAATAGCCATGCCATAGGAATAGGCATTCCATTCTAGGGGTCTATTTCACGTACCAAACGGGCCTTAGAGTTCTCCTAAAATGGTGTTGCCTACAATGGTGGCACTTCTTGCTTACAACAAGAAAATTGTGTCTGTATGTGTGTTTAACTTTTTTTGAACTTAATGAATAAAATGCTTCTTCTCAGTTTCCTGGTATTGGTGTCTTTATTGATTTAATGTTTTCTGAAATGTTCTATGATAGGTTCAACTAGTCCTGTTAATCAAGGAAGTTCTGTGTCTTTTAGTTTCTATATGGTTTTTGGTTCTTTTAAATATTCCCTGGAGGAGAATTTAAGTTTAACTTACATTTTTAAACAAATTTCTATTTTCCCTCATGTCTTCCACTTTTCACCTGAATTCTAATTAGTGTTATGTTTTAGTATGCAGCTTTGTATAATAGCATGTTGTACTACTTCAAGAACTCGATCTATTTAGTTTGACGCAAAAGCTTGGCTAGATTTTTTTCCTTGATACTTCCATCAAGTTGTCGTTTGATTGACAATTTCTATCTAGGAGTGAGCTGCATGCCATCTGCTTGTATATTTTCAAGTGAAAAGTCTCTTCATGGCCCTAAGACCTTTTTATGAAAGAGGATGTCAACCCAATGTATCCAATACGGACGATATCCAATTAAATACCAATTGGGAAGATGTGATTTGCCCTATATGCTTGGACTTCCCTCACAATGGTGTACTCCTCCAATGCTCATCTTATGGGAAAGGGTGTCGTCCTTTTGTTTGTGACACTGACCATTTGCACTCAAATTGCTTGGACCGGTTCAAAAGTGCTTACGGTATGTCATCACCTTCAACATCTGATGCGACTCCTGTGGAAAACACTGAGCCAGTGGTATCCAAAGGCAACGATAAACCAAGCTGTCCCTTGTGTAGAGGAGAGGTTACTGGATGGGTGGTTGTTGATAAGGCCCGTCTATATCTGGATGAAAAGAAGCGTTGTTGTGAGGAGGAACGATGTACATTTAGGGGAACATACTTAGAACTACAAAAACATGCTCAACTGGAACACCCTCATGCACGTCCATCAAAGATTGATCCTGCTCGGCAGCTTGATTGGGAGAATTTCCAGCAGTCCTCTGAGATCATAGATGTTTTGAGCACTATTCATTCAGAAGTCCCACGCGGGGTGGTTTTGGGAGACTATGTAATTGAATATGGGGATGATGAAACTGGAGATGAGTTTGAGGACTTTCCTGGTGATGAAGGGAACTGGTGGACCTCTTGTATCTTGTATCAGGTGTTTGATAACTTCAGGAATTCTAGAAACAGAAGAAGGTCAAGAGTTAGTGATACAAGAAGGGGAAATCGCCGTACAAGTTATGATACTTCCATTTCTGATGAGGGTTCTGTAACATCTGTAGAATATTCTGACTATAGGGTAGATGAGACTGATGATGAGTTTGTGAGTACAAATATCCCCTCAAGGGGCAGCTCCAGTCATCGCAGGTTGTAGTGCTTCTTCCATATCTCAATTTTCTTATCAGATGCTTTTTATGGTTGTTGTGCTTTGGTTTTCAAGCTTTGTTTTACTGATTGATGTTATCTATCAATTAATCAGATTTCTGGCTTTTGAATGTTGAGATCAATTTCTTTGTGATGTAGGAACCTTAAAGAGTTTAAAACAAATAGTATATATGTGAAACATCTTGTAATGCATCTTAAGATGTTGATTAAAGTTAACTTGGCAAATATTGACAAGCCAATTAAGTTTCTTGTAAACAAATATAATCATCTAAATTTCAAGATATTTTATCCATAGTTGGGTAAGCGGAATTTCAACCTGATTTTATAATGGCTTTGTGTTTCTGTTTTTGACTTTGGAGTTGGTAAGGTTGACTCCTTAATGTATTGGCATAGTTTGTGACGGGTGATTTTGATGTGAACCAGGTCAAACTATTATCAGTGATACTATTGATGTGGTACCATTTTAGCATGCATGACACTATTGATGTGGTCAAGTTTTGAAAAGGTTTTCATATTGAAGTCGTAACCTTGAATAGTAAGGTTGGGATACGTATGTATATGGACATTAGCATGCATATTAGTTAATATCAGAGCACTTCCTGGTTTCATATTTTTATAAAAAATTTGTGTATTGCTGTTGTATTCACAGTTCTCGAAGACGCCGTTCCCGCTTTTACGACAGTTAGGTATGCGCTGCTCATGGATACTCTTTTACCCAATCGAATCTCTGTTGACCTTTTCTTGGGGTCTTAAATTGTAATTACATTTTCAATGCATCATCATAGCCCGCTTTTTATTAATTTTTTTTTATTACAATACAATTCCTCTCTTCATTGCTTGAGGTGGGAGAGCACATTTGAGTGTGCTATGTTTATGTCTCTTTGAGTCATATAACTTATCGTTTTTCTTTCACAGTGTTTGGTTAGAAGTGAAGCGAAAAACAGAGAGAGAGATCCACCGGAAGTGGAAAGCCTTCTATGCTTGCTGTTGAGAGTTGGAAAAGCTACATCTGGAATCTTATCTTTGTTACATTTGTGATGGGATATGCTGATTAGACTTGAATGAACTCAACATGTGGTTATGCTGTGATCCCTTCTGTTAACTCTTCAACATTTCTCTTTTGCTATAAATATTTTTTTTTATACTCTGATAGAAGTCTGAAGGATGATGGGGAGAAGTATTATAACTATGGAAAGTTTGCTGATAAACCTACCATTTTGTTCTGTAACCTTTCTGCTCACCAACTTCTGGCATAGCTAACATCTACCATTTTGTCTCAAGCTTTACTTAAAGAAACAAGAAAAAAGAAAAGAAAAGAAAAGTCAAGTCCAAAGCAATGGCCAAGCTAGAACTTGGAAGTATTATATGACTTAACTCTTTACCAAAGATTGTTTGTAGCGTGAACAAATTTCAGGCTATCCTTCAAGCAGGTTTGAGCAGCCCTTTTCTATTTCTTCAACCATTGTGAGATGGTTACATAACTAGGAAGATCTCAATAGTTTAAATCCCCTATAAAATGGAAAAATGCTTGGGGCTATGGCTTTTATTACTACAACTCTTTTAGAAATTTGCGCTTTACAAGGCACTTCTAGTAAAAGTTGGAATACTTTTATTAACCCTAAGAACTTGTTTGAGATTGTGGTAAAGAGCTTAAAAAGTACTTTCAATACCTAAAAATCTATGAAAGTACATAAAAACCTATGCTAAACAAAAGTTGGATTGTTTGGTAAAAAATTTCAAAAGTACTTATTTGACTTTTTTACTTTAAAAATTGTTAAAACAAATTTTTAGTAAAAGTTTAAAAATAAAGCTTTTGTCGATAAATGTTTTTTTTTTTTTTTTGACTTTTAACATGCTTAGCTTAGGTAAAGGACTTTGTGTTTTTGGTAAATTACAGCCCTTGCCATTATAATTTGGCCATACTTACCTTGGAAGAGGGTCAAGTTCAGAAATGTGTCTATAAATAATCAAAGCTACACCAAAAATTGGATTTGGGGTGGGGCAAAACGTCATTTCAGGTGCATAACAATTGGGCAAGTGGTCTTTTTCTTGTTGCCAGCCAAATAATTTCCGTGTTCTATCGTATTATCCCATTTATATGCCTGATAAAGACATCCCCTGTGTTTGGTGTTGGAAGAATATTAAAGGACAAAAGATGCCGTCTTGGAAGGATTCTTTCAGAAAGCACTTGTCAGTCAATGTCTTGGCTACAGAAGTCTGCCACAAATAGTTGCCTAAACTATTCCCATAGGAAAAGGATTTCTTGCGAGACTCAGCTGCCCCTAAACAATTCGTGAAGCTCATTTGCTCGAAGTATGGTCATGTAATCCTTCTTCGAGGTTGTTCGAATTACGTATAATTCAGACATTTAATTATAAAGAATCCCGAGTCAAAGTGAAAAAAAATACCCCATTATAGAATCAAATTTGTCATATAAATATATTATACCGAAATATATGAACAAATATATACTTTTTTTTTTTTCCTAGTGTTGTAGAGGTAATTAAGTCCACACTCTTACATTCCCATTTTATGAACTTAAATAAGCTATTTGGGATTATGTTGGGATATAGAGTTTTTGTTTATAGAGAAAGCTGAAAGAACATTTTAGAGAAAGAAACATCATTTTCAAGCTTCCACCAAAACGCAGTTTTGAGCTTTTTTTCGAGCAAAAAATGTTTTTGTCAAATAGACTTTTTGTTCGCTTAGTTTGACTTTTGAAGTACTAAAAACCATTTTAAACTCTTTATTACAATCCCAAACAAAGTCTAAATCACTTTTTTAATAGATTAATCCGATATCCGTAATTGAGCCGTGTTTGTTTGCAGCAATAATCTCATTTTTGGCACTCTTTCTTTTCTTGCTTGAAGAAACATAATCCTCAGATTTCTTCAGCAATGACATTTTTCATCCTAAAAGTCCACGCAATTGGATTCCCATTTTATGAAGCATTCACATTTTTTTTTTTTTTAATAATTAATATATCAATCAAGGACTAAAAAATAAAATAAAGCTTACGCAGATGGAGTAAGAAAAGGGGCAGCCGATATCCCCCAATAATTGAGCCGTGTTTGCGAAATGTTCACTAAGTTTGTGACCAAACAGAGAATGAAGTTAGGGAATGTTTGTTAACTGACATACAAAGGTTCTTCTTGCCCATCTTGGTCCAAAAAATAGGTTAGAGTAAAGCAGTTTTCTTCCAAATTGGATTGTAAATAACTTCTGCAGCTCAAACATTTGTAGTAAAGTATGTGATTCTTACTCGCATTTTAATAAAATCAGTTTAATAGATTGGAGTTACTCTTAATCCATTTTGAAAGACAAATTTGTTATTTTTCAGGAAATAGAACTCCCAACTTAATTAAAACTCATCCAATGTATGAGCTTATGCATAGGGGCGGAATTAGAACTTTTAGTTTGAGGATGACGAAATTATAAAATATATATATTTGGAGGGATATATAAAAATTATTTTTTTGGGAGACCACGTTGCCCCTCAAGCCATAAGGTGGTTTTGCCCTTGCTTGGGCACACATATCTCCGAGAGGCCTACAGTAAAACAAGGTGAACACACCATGCCACACCAATACATATAATGGGTTAAGAGAAATGATACACAAACTTCCAAGTTTATATTCCCAAATGCGTACTCCCTCACGTAACAGTGAAATAACCATTGAATTTAAAATCCAAAGGTAATTCATCCAAAATCAAATGGTGATTTTCATTGCTTTGTCAAGGCAAAGTAGTGATTATTCTGAGGCTTAACCAAAAAAAATTCCTCCTCATTAGGCCCATTCAAGTGGGAAGATGAGTAATGGTGTTAGCCATGCGCCCTAAAAGCAGAGGGTGCATAATGATATACTTGAAGAACCTTATTATTGCTTTTTAGTTTACTCAAAGTCTTCCAATAGAATCATAACAACAAACACCGACCAACCCCACCAGCCAACCTAAATACACACAGCCATCAATTAGTTTATTGCTTTTTGTAATGAATATTTATCTTACTGTTTGATGCTAATTATGTTTAATATTGTTCAAAACAAATTGTTTTAATTTCTAATCGTGTCTGTTAAAGAGCATTGGATTAAGGAAGATTAATACTAGAAGAATGATGCTTTTTCTTTTTTTTTCTTTCTTTCTTCTGTCACCAACATCTCGTCATGCACACTAGTATGTGCATTTCTTCACAAGCAATAGTGGCTCATTAGGCAAGAGAATTAGAAAGAGGAAAGTTTATGCCTTTCCTTCATGTCCATTGTTAAATATGTGCAAATCAGACTAATTTCCAGAAGATAAGTGGCTTTGTCTGAGTTCTAGATCTACAGATACACCTTTTGACTTTGTATACAGATCAATTTCAAGAAGAAAAAAGTATTGCAACTTTGCAAAGCTATGATCATTTCACCAATTGAAGATGACTTACTTAGCGAGGTTGCCACATTCACACTAGAGACTTGAGAAATGCTGCAATAACCACTTCACCAAAATACAAAAGAGAAAGAACAACTAGATTTTCTCTCACAATACCACATAAAAACACTATCATTTGACAGAGAAAGGAGAAAGAAAAATAAACAAAGTCTAACAAAATGTGAATGTAATTGAAGAATAACATCATAAAGGGGAAATGATCAGGAGTGAAAATAATTATAGTCTACTGACTATAAGTAACCTATTAGCATTTGAGTCAAATAACCCATCATCCAAAGATAGTACCTTATGTTTGTTGGAATGGTACCTAAAGTTTCTCTAATATTACATTAATTTGATTGAATCTGTACCTGATTTTTCGTTAAATGGTATCTTTTTTTGTGTTGGATATGAGAAGATGAAGTCATGACACCTCTCCAATTTATTGGACATGTCTATGGGGAAGTTGGAGTGGTACCATCTGTTTATTGAAGTAGAATCTAAGGGTTATTTAGAATCTAATGGTTAACTTTAATAGTACTTATAATTTAATGGACATGTACCTAGAGTTTCATTGGCAGCACCTTCTCTGTCTTGGACATGAGAAGTGGAGAGATACCATTTGTTTATTAGACAGTACAGTACCTAAGCGTTTTTCTAGTAGTACCTTCAATTAATGGGACATGTATCTAAGGCTAGCTCTAGTACTTCCTTCAGTTTATTGTGTAGTCACTTAAATTTGGATACTTGTGTATAAACTTGCAATTCCATCCTAAAAAGGTCCCAAAACACCAATTATTTTTACTGCTGATCATTGAGCCTACATTTTCCCTAAAATGAAAAAGACTATAATAATACTTATTTATACTCATAATCATTATGAACACACCCTATTAATATTGGAAACATTGCCTTCTGAAGCATACAAATAGAAGAAGAATAAAAGAAAAGTCTCATCAAAGAATCCTCTTTTTTCCTAAGAGGAATCCCAAAGAAATATAGGATCAGAACTTTTCAATGTATTACTTCTATGCAAATTTCTTTTCTGATGACGAGGAACTCTTTCAAGGCAGAATCCTTTCATGTACCTACCCTTATCGAGTAAACTTCGGACCCGTGCAAGTGTCCCCTCCACACGGATCGGATAATACTCTGACTTCGCCAGTTAGCTGGCCTCAAAGAATTGTTTGCACGGTTGCACCTAAGAGGATTCGAACACAAATTTCTTAATCTAATACAATGCCAAAAGGTTTTCATAGAATACTTGGCAGTTACAACTTACAAGATAGCAGAGCTAGCATTCTTCTAATAATCACAACCCTCATAGTCCTGAGTAGCAGTTCTCCAAAACAAGATAAATAGTAATTTTCTTTGGTCATCTCAAAAAGGACAAAAAAAAGACGGATACGAAAGAGAAAAGAAGTGCAAAAGAAAAAAGAGTAATCTCACACCCAGGATGCCACTTTGATATATGGGATTCAGCAGCAGCAGCAGTAGCTCAAACAGCACTCACATACCTCATAGGGATATTGCCCTCACTAAACTTCAGGCTTCCTGTCACAGTTCTCTCTTGCTTCAAGTACATCTGTGCAATACCGTTGTGAGAGGATTTCAACTTGTTCAGGAAATGACTTGCTGCCATGCTCACCAATGTGTTTGACCATTTGGTCCCATCGCTCTCGACATACATCTCCAGACCTATCCTCAAGCAGATTATCCCAGTCCACATCTTGTATGCAGCAAGCATCCAAGTTATAAAGAGCATCTATTAGGTGGTAGTCATCAGTGTTGGCCCATACACCTTCACGCACCATAGGTGATGTTAATTGGTTATACCATTTCTGGCAGCAAAGAACACTGCTTCTGGTTCCTAACTTGTTACTAATGGCTTCCCAAGAGAGATCATCTCGCAACATACCTTGCTTCCAGTTTTTTTTTTTCTTTTCTTCTAAGGCCTTCATGCGCAGATCCATGTTAACTAAGTCAAATAAGGTTTGATACTCCTCTTGTTCCCAACGTCCTTTCTTCATATTTGGCAATCTTATTCTACGCCATGTATCCTTTACATGAAACCTATGTTTGCCAAGTTTATCAGCCAACTTTTTCCACTTTGATCCATGTTTTTCATGGTAACTTCGGATAAGTTCATACTCTTCAGGGGTCCATTTACGATTCTCACCCCTTTCGAACAAAACATGGGCTCGATGATATACGCTCTCGGAAGGCCTCCAAGGTAAGGCTGTTCCTATTTCCTTCCAACAATTTTTTATTTCAGAGTGAGATTTACAGTGGAGAACCATATTTAGGCCTTCATCACCTAAGCCATGTACTGCTATGTAGTCGAAAACAGCCTTTTTAACCATCTCATCTTCTTCTTGTGAAAACCTCTTACCTCGTACTAATCCATCATTGTCATCATTCTTTGCAACACTTGGACCATCAGATAAAGTAAAAACCTCCTCCAAATGATCAGAGAATCTGACTTTCTTAGATGTGCCCCCAGGTGTAGAATTTTCATAAATATTCTCAACACCTTTTTTGGTTCTTGCAACCCGTTTATCATCATTTTGTTCTGAAACCTGTTTATCTGACTTGGCCTTCCTCTTCTTCTTCTCCTCCTTCTTCTTCTTGTTCTTTTTCTGCTTCACATCCTTGTCTCCATCTACTGCACTAATGGCATGCACAATTCTCTCCCCCATCTTGTTCCTAGATGAACGTGCATTAACTCCATTATCTTCAACTCCCTTGCTTTCATTACTTGGTTTTTCAGTGATGGTCTCCAGTAGTCCAATTCCCAGATCATCATTGTGGCTTTTATTCTCTTTCCTTCTCTTTTTGAAAGGATTGGCCTTTTCCAAGTTTTTCCCATCTGAGAGCTCCCTTTCTTTTCCAACATCTCCTCCAGTCACACAGTTGTTCACTAGAACATCACAACTCTCCATGTCCCTCTTCCTTTTCTTCTTCTCCTTCTTTTTCTCTTCTTTCCCATCTTTCCTCTCATCCTTCTCTCTTTTCTCAGAGTAAGCCTGCCCCTTAACTAGCTCTTCCATATTGTTATTATTCTCAAGGAGTTCATTCATATAGGAAGCCACCCTCTTTTCCACTCGATGCTTCTTTTTCTTCTCTCTTCTTATTCCCAACTCCGAATCCTTGTTGTCATTCATTCTTACGTTCATGTTCTCTTCTCCTATCATGTTGGTTTCCTTCGAAACCTCTCTAAGTTCACCAACTTCCTCACCATCATTAATTCTCTTATCCTTCTCCCTAGCCTTCTCAAATTCCTTCTCGTTGTCATTAATTTCCAATTTTGCCTTCTTCTTCTTTTGTTCCTTCTCCTTCTCCTTATTCCTTACATGTGTATAAACCTTCTCATTAACATCTTCATTTTGAACAGTCCCCAATTTCTTCATATTTGCAACGCTTCAAAACCCCAAGACCAAATCTTTGAAAACCTTTCCTGAAAACATAAACCTTCAAAGTGTTAGAAGAAGAAAACCCAATCCTCCATTCAGTTTCTGAGGGAAGAAAAAAATATGGTACAATAAAAAAATTAGTATGCAGTTCACAAATTGGTTACAAACTTACAAGCTTTGATGAAGGCAAAATATATGTATTTTTTTCACATATATTTTCAGAAAGAACTTCGAATAATAAATAAACAGTTTGAAACTTTTGTTTTAATGGAAAATTGCAGGATATAAAATTGATTCTCTACATAGAACCTACAAAAATGGGTAGATTCAGACAATCCCAAGCCTTGGCAAACTTAGAATCCATCAAAGAATAATAAATAAAGTCTCAACTAAGCCACCTCCAACATGGATTACCTTCAATTCCTTAAATGTTCTTCCTTCAATAATCAAACAAATCAAAACATAAACATAATGATCAATATAAAAGAATAAAAGACCACGAATAAGTAATATCAAGTAAGAAAGCAATAAGAATATAAGATGCAAAAAACTTAATCAAACAACAATCAATCTTCTGAAAAAAAAAAAAGCCAATGAATGCACCCCATGCACCCAGCCTATGCATCATACCTAAAGGTCCTAAACAACCAAAACCTGACACAAACAGAGAAGAAAAACAAGGGCCCAACAGCAATACAAATTTCAAGAATAATTACAGCAATTAGCAAATGCTTATCCAAAAGAAGAAAATTTATTTGCAGGAAAAATCAAGGTAGCGTAAATCAGATCCAGGTTGCCTAAAAAACTAAAAATCTATCATTTTCATTCCTAAGTATTCCTAAATCCTAATAATATAAACAAACTCGAAAATAAATGCAAAATCAAAGAATCAAAATTTAAACCCTCAATTAGTTCAAAAAAAAAAAAAATCAAAGAAAATGAAGTAACTCGAAAAATTTATACCTGAAAAATACGGGAGACGACGGGAGACGAGAGAGAGATACGACAGCTTGCCGCTTGCAACGAGAAAGCGAGGGAGACAACGGTGAAGTTTAGCCACCGGACACGACGGGAGACGAGTGAGAGACACGACGGCTTGCCGCTTGCAACGAGAAAGCGAGAGAGAGAGAGTCGACAGACGGCCGCGGTAGGCGAGAGAGAGAGAGAGAGAGGCAGCCGGAGAGGGACGGCCGCGCGGCGTGAGAGAGAGAGAGGCAGGAGGCAGGGCACGCAGGAGACTGGAGACCGGAAGGAAACGAAAGGAGCCGGTTCACGGCTTAGATTTTTTTTAAATGATCCATCGTTAAAAAATTTGCCACGTCATTTAGGGAACTAGACCTGAAAGTTTAGTTTATATTCAAGTTTAAAACCGCGTCGTTTTGAGTTTCAACTATATATATATATATATATATATATATATATTTTAAATGTCAAATCAATGCCATTTTACTATGTGAGAATGGTTCGGTTCGGTTAACTGAAAAAAAAAAAAAAAATTATATTGATTAATTGAACTGAACCAATATCGGTATTAAAAATTCATATCGATTTTTGAACCACAAAAGTCGATTGACAGATATGCGGTTAATTTGTCCACCCCTAAACCAATGCATATTACTTATCGCAAAAGCATCATAGACATATTCATACATGATTTAACCCCAAAACAACAAGGGATAATTCAAACAACTAGAATTACACTTATCACCAAGAAATCTGAATAAAGAGACACTAAAATCATCGCCTTTTTTTTTTTTTTTTTTACAATCAAGGTAGCGATGGTTCCTTCCAAATGGGTAGTTTTCAAAAAAATTTGCACAACTTCAAGTGAAATCCGGCCACCCAAAATGCCTTCTAAATTTCCACGTGTGTAAGTTTTAGAATATAATCGACATTACAGTAAAAGGTGGTATCATAGGTCCAACACATGCAGAAAATTTCCATTCAAACATTATTATTATTATTTTTATTTTTTTATTTTTTTTCATGCAGCTAATGACAATTCCAAATCTTTTTTTTTTTTTTTTTTTGACATGTTCACACAAGAAGGGGAGGGAGATTCGAACTAGTGACCTCCGCTTTATTAAGCGTGGTCCTATCCGATTGAGCTCCCTCTTGGGGACTAATTCCAAATCTTATTGTTAGAATATATTATTTCCTTTGTTAGAATATTTTATATTTCTCTATTTAATTTGTAATGTAGGATTTATTATTTTAGGGTTTATTTTAGGTTTTTTGCTCACTATTCATTGCCTCTCTATATATAGAGATCTATGTATTAGTTTAAGACAATTCAACGATTCAACAAATATAAGAGCCTATGAATTTAGAAGATGTAGCACACACGTGTTTCTTTGCTTTCGCACTCTCTTTACTTTCACTTTCTTATTTTAGTATTTTTATATTTTATAGATATTTCAACATGACATCAAAGCCACGTTTTTGTTTCTGTGACTTTCAATAAAAATCTTATGACGTTTCTCTGGTGTGTTCTCCGCATTCTTTTATGACGATCTCCCAATTTTGTTGTGATCCACGACTTTATTCATTGGTGAATCTTGGCACAATGTGGTTTGGCCATTCACAGGATTTTTAACGGCTAGTTTTCGTTCTCCGGCCTCATTGTTAGTTGCGGCTTGGCCCTTCAACAGATTCTTTTAGAGGCTTGTCTCTGTTCTCCGGTATTTCTCTAGTCGTCACTTTCAGCCTTTCTCATCTTTCTTGTCAGCGAATCTTGGCACAATGTGGTTCGGTCCTTCACTGGATTTTTAACAGCTAGTTTCTGTTCTCTAGCCTCATTATCAGTTTCGACTTGGCCCTTCACTGGATTCTTTTAGAGGCTTGTCTCCATTCTTCGGTTTTTCTCCGGCCATCACTTTCAGCCTTTCTCACCGGCATTGCCTTGATCCAGCCATCAACTTTGGATGCCTTTAATTTCTTCTCTTTTCCAAACTCAAGCTTACACCTTGAGTTTGAGGGGAATGTTAGAATATATTATTTCCTTTGTTAGAATATTTTATATTTCCTTATTTAATTTGTAATGTAGGGTTTATTTATTTCCTTATGTATTTTAGGGTTTATTTTGGGTTTCTTGCTCATTACTCATTGCCTCTCTATAAATAGAGATTTATGTATTAGTTTAAGACAATTCAACAAATATAAGAGACGATAAATATACAAGATGTAGCCCACACGTGTCTCTCCGCTTACACTCTCTCTTTCCTTTCTCTTTCATATTCTAGTATTTTATATTTTATATATATTTCAACATTTATAGCTTTCTTTAATCTTGCTCAATGTTTTCTCCAGCTACAAAATAAACCCCTGGCAACAATTATGCTTTTCAGCCACTGCAATGCCAAATCCCCATTCATATCACCAAAAACGTACACCATAATTCAAAAACTCTATGCACGACACTATGAAAATCATTGTAATCCATTAACCACAACATTACCACAGTTCAACTATCCAAAAATTTGGAGACAATGCAGACAAACTACAACAGAAATTGCACAATAAATATCCAAACAACCATTCATATCAAATATATTCTCCAATCAACCATTAGTATCAACATATGAATTGAACAAAAAAAAAAAAAAAAAAGACATGCAATGGGCTTACAGGCTCCAACTCCAGCAATACAAATCATAACTTAATCATTCCTTCGAAGAAATTTAAAGGTCATAGGCTTATGAGAGGTTTTCTTATTTGGCCCCCCTCATTCAAACACCCAAAACCTCAACACAAATTGAGAGAAATCGTGACATTAAAAAAAAAAAAAAAGCGGTTTTTTCAAGATTTTGCCACGGTTTTTTCAAGTGGTGAAGATGATGAGGCTTCTGCATTCACTGAAGAAGGTCCTCGAATTATGTCTACCGGGCTGGGCCTAAGGCCCAAACACTTCTGTAGTTTAAAGTTGAGGGCTAGGACAGAGGTATCTCTTAAGAAGGTTAGGCCCATTCAGTTTGGTCTAGATCCAGAGCCCTTTTCTAGGTGTCGGGCGGGCCTTGTTCATCTATCGGACGATGAGGTGGTTCCAAGTCATGCTGCAAGTCTTGGGGATGCTGCTACAACGAGGGTGTCGGAGGTGGTCCAGGGTGATTGTCTCTGATGTTTCGAGTTTGTCCCTGAGTCACTAGTGTTAGCTTCAATGGTTTCAGGGCCCTCTGACGAACTTAGTGAAGGTCTTGCCTCCGCAGTGGAGTGTCCGATTAGTTTCTAGGCCTTAGTGAGTTTAGAAATAGAGAAGGTGGAGGTTGCGATGGTTTCTGTATCGCCTGGAGGAGGATCTTGGTAAGGCTATTTGTAATCCTTCCTTGGCGAAGGGCTTGCTTCGGTTGGGTTTTTTTGGGCCGAGAACTGTTCCTTCACCATCCTCATCAATATTGGATGATAAGGAAGTTTCTTATGCTTTTCCTTAGAAGTTGGGTCCTCTGACAACAGGGTTACAGGCCACTCATACTGTCTCGAAGACAGTTTTTCCAGAGTGCTTTGGTGGTTCCTCCTCAGGGGCAGCTGAGCTGGGTATGAGCCTTAGACTCTCTCGCCCTATGATGTCGAAGGATGGAACACCTATTTATCCTTATGTTTCCAAGTCAAAGTAGGGGTATTCTCGGAGAGTGGAGAACAATATAGGTGCGCAGCTGAATAAGAAGATGTATAAGAAGCTGTTGGTTGAGGCAGTGGCAGCCTTTCTGTCAGCCGGGGTGGAGGGATATTCCAAGGTGGTGCTCAATGTGATGGAAGTCGCTCCCACTTTGGGATTGTCTTTTGGGAGTGAAGAGAAAAGACTTAAGGATCTTTTTTCTATCATTGAAGAGGATCGTTATTGTGAAGATGGGATTGCTATATCTAATAGTAAGGGGAAAATGGAGCTTAAAAATTTGGAATGCTCCATTAACTTTGAGGCTAGAGGTAATGGGTATAGTAGAGGCAAAGCCGCTAAGGTAGGGTAACTTGCGGGTTTATGTTTGCCTTGTGAGGATATGATTTTTTTCGGGTTTCAAGGCTCTTTAATTAGGGTATTTTTTGTGGGCTTGTAGGTTTTCCTGTGTACTTAGGGGCGCCTTCCGCTTTTTGATATATACAACATTACTTATCAAAAAAAAAAAAAAAATTGCCACATACTTTCGCAATCCATCCAAAATTTTGTCTTAAACTTGGAATAGGCATTCAAAGAAACACCAATGCATTCTCACAAATCCCAAAACACATGCACAGTCCCCCTTCCAAATTCTACAAATCACCAAACATTTGATAGGATTCTCAAATGATCCCTTTCCTAATTTATGATTGCTAAGTACGCTTGCTTATTACATTTCTTTTGATTTTGTTTCCATGTTGGGCTTGTTTGTCCCCTATAAATGATATAGATGCCGTATGGCAAATCCATCAAAGAGAATAATTTTAGTCAATTGCTATAAGCAATTTATGGAGGCCTAACCCCCTTAAAGCGGTCATTGGAGGTTCGATCCCCTCAAAGCGATTGATTATTAGGTAGGGTTCTAATTTGGAATAGTATCGAAAATAAGGAAATGTGATTAAATGACAGTAATCTGGGATTGAATTGCAATGGAAACACAAACAAAGGTAAAGCTAATTCGAGATAGCTACTCTCCTAACAACATAATACAAACATCATCTTTTCTGTTCTTCTTTTCCCTACTTCTGAGCCCATATTAAATAGGATTAGAGTCCTAAATAATTGCCCATTAACTTGTTAACTTACCATAAAGGCACAACCCTCAACTACCCGTTAACTTCCCATAAGGCACAACCCACTAACATGATAACTGCCCATGAACAATTAACATACTCACTAACAATCAACCCACCAGACCCATAACATATTCCTTTAATTTAAGTGTTTTTATGATTTTTAATCAATAAAAGCCCTTGGGTTCTCTCATGTAGTATTAGTGCAATTTGGCACTCGGAGAGGGGGGGGGGGGGGGGGGAGTTTTTCTATTGTGCATCATTCGGGAGTGGTTTACCTGTGCAAAAAAGGGTTGATTTCCGTTATGCGTAGGTGCTTGTGATTACTATCAAGGTGGGTAACGCTATGAATGGGGCTGCAACCTCGGATCAGTGTCACTAGGCTGAGTGCGGGAACGACAATCAGTGGCTAACGGCATTCTCTCCGGTAGTGGCGAACGCTGGAAGCGGCAGTACAGCCATTGGCGTTGCAAGTTTGTTTCTGTTTTGCAATTAGTGTCATGCATTGGGTTATTTGGTGGAGGAAGAGTGTTGTTTGGTTTTATATCTTGGTGGTTATTGCTATTCCAGTATACCGAGACAGCTACTCTCCTAACAACATAATACGAACATCATCTTTTTCGTTCTTCTTTTCCTTACTTCTGAGCCCATATTAAATAGGATTAGAGTCCAAAATAACTGCCCATTAACTTGTTAACTTCCCACAAGGCACAGCCCACTAATATGATAATTGCCCATAAACAATTAACATGCCCACTAACAATTAACCCACCAGACCCATAACGTATTCCTTTAATTTCAGTGTTTTTATGATTTTTAATTCATAAAAGCCCTTGGGTTCTCTCATCTAGTATTAGTGCAATTTTTTTTTTTTTTTTTTTTTTTGGGTGGGGGGGTTTCTACTGTGCATCTTTCTGGAGTAGTTTACCTGTGCAAAAAAGGGTTGATTTTCGCTATGTGTAGGTGCTTGTGATTACTATCAAGGTGGGTAACGCTCTGAACGGGGCTGCAACCTTAGATCAGTGTCGCTGGGCTGCGTGTGGGAATGGCAATCAGTGGCTGATGGCGTTCTCTACAGTAGTGGCGAACGCTGGTAGCTGTGGTACAACCATTGGCGCTACAAGTTTGTCTCTGTTTTGCGATTTGTGTTGTGCATTGGGTTATTTGGTGGAGGGAAGAGTGTTGTTTGGTTTTACATCTTGGTGGTAATTGCTATTCCAGTATACGTATATAATGATTCCAGCATAAGTATAATCTTAATTATTATGGTTAAATATTTTGACCCCACGTAGTTTAGCAACTTTATTTTTACCAACTTAAGTTTTAATTCGTATTACAAATGGTACAACACTTATTGATTAAAATGGAGTTAGCAAGTACAAACGTCACCCTTCATATTTCTCTCAGAAAAAAAGAAAAACTCTATGTTCTCTCTCATCCAAAAGAAAGCTCAGACTTGGGGGGAGGGAGTCATGGCTCCCTCCTCCTAACCTTTTCCCCCTACTTCTTGCTACCTCCTCTTCGAAGGTTTTATCCCCCACTTTGGAGGCTTTCTCTACCTTCCTAGAGGTTTTATCCGACTCTTTGGAGGTCCGATCTTTGTCCAAAATCGCCATTAGCTCTTTCTTCACTGCTAGACACCCAGTTTCAGCTTCTTATAGTCGTCCTCCGCCTCTACAAACTTTGTGAATTTTTAGGATTTGATTTTCTCAAAAATTAGATATGTAAATTTCAGGAAGTCAAACCCAAAAATGTGCCACTCCACTGGGATTCTAGGCCACCCAGCTTTTAGCTACCACCAACTGTGCCACCATCCGACCACCACGCGCCAGCTTGTGGCCTAACAAGAACAGAAACTTAACAAAATGAAAATTTGTAAACTCAAGAATTGAGAGAGAATCTTCTGTTCATATTGAATAAATAAGTTTCTTACATTTATAGTGTATATATAACATATAATAATTGCTAACTACATAACAATAAATTAAGTTGTTATATACAAACCAACTTAACAAAAAGGAAATTAATTCCTAACTATTGTAACTGGTCTTCAACAATTAGTAGCAGCTCATGATACTGCGAGTGCGATTGATAGTAGCTACTAAAGCGACCGATCGCAATTACAAATAGTTTAATTATTATTGCTCTGTTAGTGCGGTCGTGCGCACTTACTAGAAGCGCTCAATCGCAGTTAGAAAAACTCAAAATGCTTTGAGTTCCTGATACTCCCCCTCGAGATGGATGGTGGAGATCATGTACATACATCTTGGACAAAAGATCATGAAACAATGCAGAACCAAGAGGTTTGGTGAAGATATTGGCCAATTGATGATGAGATGGAACATGCAATGTCTTGAGTAGCCCCAACTAAATTTTCTCACAAACCAAATGACAATCAATCTCTATGTGTTTGGTTCGTTCATGAAAAATAGGGTTTGCAGCAATGTGAAGGGCTGCCTGGTTATCATAGAAAATCAAAGCTGGTTTCTAACATAAGACTTGCAAATCATCCAAAAGAGAGAACAACCATGTTAACTCACATGGAACAGCTGCCATAGACCTGGAGATGGTTTGTTGTTTCTTTAATCTCCAAGAAATCAGAGAGTCACCCATGAACACACAAAAGCCTGTGATAGATCTTCTACTGTCAGGGCAACTAGCCCAATCAGAATCAGAAAATGCCTTGATCTTAAAATTTGAAATAGTAGGAAAAAATAATCTCTGCCCTGGGCAAATTTTATATATCTGAGAACTCTATGTGCTGCATCCAAATGTGGCTGACAAGGCTTATCCATGAATTGACTCGAGGTTTGAACCGAGTAAGATAAGTCTGGTCTTGTTACTGTCAAGTAAAGTAACCTTCCAATAAGACTTCTATAGCTTGTAGGATCAATTAACAAAGGACCACTATTTTTAGACAATTTCACATTTTGCTCCATTGGAAATTTAGCTGGCTTGGAAGCCAACAGTCTAAAATCTTGTAACACTTCTAAAGCATATTTCCTTTGAGAAACAACAATCCCTTTATCAGATCTAGCAACCTCTAGACCTAAGAAAAAGTTCAGTGTGCCCAAATCTTTGAAACGAAAATTTTCATTAAGAAGGGAAGTAGAACCTTTACTGCTTCAACATCATTACTTGCAATTGCAATATCATCAACATACACCAATAATGCAATGTTAGAAGACCCTTGAACCCTTGTAAAAAGGAAATAATCTGACTTTGCTTGAGTGAAACCAAGACCAAGAATTGTGGTAGAAAGTTTAGCAAACCATTGTCTTGAGACTTGTTTAAGGCCATATAAAGACTTGGTTAATCTACACACTTTAGACTCCTTCTTAGTACTAAAACCAGGTGGCATGGTCATATATACTTCTTCATCAAGATCCCCATGAAGAATGCATTGTTCACATCCAACTAATGCAGAATCCAGCCTTTTGCAGCTACAACGGCTAATAAGATTCGGACAGTGGTCATCTTAGCTACAAGGGAAAAGGTCTCATGATAATCCAATCCTTCACTTTGGGTGTAACCCTTGGCAACTAACCTTACCTTGTACCTCTCAATACTGCCATCAGCATTGTGCTTGATTTTATATACCCATTTGCAACATACAGGATGTTTACCTGTAGGCAAATCAATGACAATCCATGTTTTGTTCTCCTCAAGAGCTTCTATCTCTTTTTTCATGGCATATCTCTATTCTAGACTAGAAACAACTTGGTGATAAAATTGTGGTTCAACTTGTGATGAAATGGACAAACAAAAGTGTTTATGATTCAAAGATAAACGATCATAAAAAATGAAAGAAGACAATGTATGAGGAATATCAGAAATGGAAGAAGAATCATTAACCATTGAATTGGAAAGAGGTGGAGAAAAAGCCAAGTGACAGTGATAATCTTGCAGATAACTTGGAGATTGTTTCATTCTGGAAGATTTTCTAGTTTGAATAATGGGATGAGAAAATTGGTCAACAGGAATGGTAAAATTGGAGGTAGAATCTAAATGCATGTTAACGGAGTTGTTAACTGAAGCAAGGGAATTATGATTTGAGGAATGAATATCAGTAAAAGAGCTAGTATTTGATAATGAAATAGCAATAGGAGAATTCAAATTGAGGGAATGAGGGTCATTGAGTAATGGAGAGTGGTCAATGTTGACTGAATCAATATGAAGATTTGGAATACAACTAAAACGGCCATCTACATTAGGATTGGTAAGATTGGAGGCATGTGGGAAAATTGATTCATGAAAAATAACATTTCTTGAGATAGAAACAATATTTGTGGAAAGATTGTAAAGCTTATAACTTTTCATTGCATATGGATAACCAATGAATACAGATGGGACAGCTCTAGGTTCAAACTTAGTACGATTTCTAATTAAGGTGGAAGCATATGCTAAACAACCAAGGACTCTAAGCTGGGAGCATGATGGAGGTTGTGAAAATAAGAGTTTATGAGGAGATTTATTTGCTAGATTTGGAGTAGGAATTCGGTTGATGAGATGTGTGGCAATAAGAACACAATCTCCCCAAAAAGGTAAAGGAAGATGAGCTTGAAACCTAAGAGACCTAGCCACATTCAACAGGTGTTGATGTTTTCTTTCAACAACAGAATTCTGTTGAGGTGTTTCAACACAACTAAGCTGATCTATGGTTCCATGTTGTGAAAAAAAATCATCCATTTTGAATTCAGAACCATTATCAGATCTCACACACTTGATTTTAGTATTATGTTAAGTTTGAACAAGATGAAAGAAAGATTGAAGAATTGTTCTAGTTTGTGATTTATGTTATAACATATGCACCCAAGTAAATCTGCTATAATCATCCACAATAGTTATGAAATAACTAGAACCATTTATTGATTTGGTAAAGAAAGGTCCCCAAATATCACAATGTATCAAATCAAATGGGGAAACTGAAATAGAAGAACTTGAAACAAAAGGTAACCTATGCTGTCTAGCAAGTGGACAGATAGTGCATACATGTTTGGAATCAAAAGAGATTTCAGGTACAATGCTTTGCAACAATTGTAACCTATTATGAGAAGGATGTCCTAGCCTATAGTGCCACACATCAGTTGATGATGCTGTTATTTGAGTAGAAAAGACATGTGAAAAAGAAGGAGAAGGTGATGAAATCAAACTCTCAGGTTGCTACAGTAAATGAAATAGGCCACCTTGCTCCTTACCCACCCCAATCGTTTTCCAATGGTGTAGATTTTATATGAAACAAAAATCAGCAAGAAAGATAAGACAACAATGTAATATCTTGATGAGTTTACTGACAAAAATCAAATTAACAGTAAAAGAAGGAACAAACAACACATCAGTGAGTGTAAGACTCTTTGAAATTCTGACAGTTCCTATATGTGTAACAGACACTACTGTACTATTTGGTAATTTGACATGAGAGGAAACTAAAGCTGTAATGGAAGTAAAAAATGACAAAGAACAAATCATGTGATCTGTAGTACCCGTGTCTAGGATCCAATGACTGTGTTTTGGATCACTTTGAGTAGGAAGGTAAACTGAATTAGCAGAAAAAAGAAAATGTTGAAAAATAAGATCAATGCTAGAAAAAGAACTTGTGGTCTTTGAAAAGAAATGATCATGATTATGCACACTGCCTACTGTGTTTGTGGAAGCTGGAGACATGAAAGAGGGCATTGATGAAGACATTACAAATGGCATTGGAGAATATTATTTCAGCACGCTCATCAATTGTTGGCATTGATCAAATGTGATTGGCAGTTGTGGAGAAAAATGTTGAGGACAAAACTCTTCTACATTGGTAGCTTCTTGAGCATAATTGGCTGAATGTGGAGCTATCTTGTTTCTTGTAAACTTGAAGCCAGGAAGATAGCCAAGAAGCTTGTCACACTTATCTACAGTGTGTCCAGGAATCTTACAATGGTAGCATACTGGATGTTCCTTCTTGACAAAGCTTTGTTTTGCAGGTTGAATAAACCTATTTCTAACTTGTGGAGTTCTTGTCATGAGTGCAGCAGTCTTATGAGAAAATGAACTAAGAGAAATTTCTCTCTATTTTTCCTCTTGAACAATCAAAGAGAAAACTTTGGTGATAGAAGGAATTGGATCATTAAGAAGAATTTGGCCTTGATCTAAGAATATGAATCATTAAGACCCATAAGGAATTGAATTGTATATTCTTGGCTTCGAAGATCAAGAATTTTCTTCATCTTTCCACAATGACAACAATCACACAAATCCAGAGGTTTGAAATTATTCAATTCATCCCATAATGCCTTAAGACGAGTAAAACGTTGACTTACATGGATGTTGTCTTGAGTGAGAGTGGAAAGAGACTTCTGCAATTGGAAAGTTCTTTGACCATTTTTTTGTGAAAACCTTTCATTCAAATCCAACCAAATAGCTTCAGCATTGGTAGTGTAGATGAGAGAAGTTGTAATCTCCTTCAATATGGAATTCATAATCCATGATGCAACCAGATCATTGCAATGAGTCTAAATTCTAAACTCAGCACTAGCTGTGCTCATTGATTTCCTCAAAGTACCATCTACGAATTCAATCTTTTTCTTGGCACTAAGAGCCATGAGCATGAATCGACTCCAAGAACTGTAGTTATCTCCAAATAGAGGTGTGCATATCAGCATAATGCATGCATTATTAGCATTGGTGAAAAAAAAAAAATGGACTGGATTCAGGTAAAGAAAGGCCAGACGAAGGAATAGAAGGAACGCAACTTGAGGATGATGGAACAGACTCCATTGATGAATCTTCACAAACTCGTGAAGGGCTTTGATACCATAACAAGAACAGAAACTTAACAAAATGAAAAATTTGTAAACTCAAGAATTGACAGAGAATCTTCTGTTCGTATTGAATGAATAAGTTTCTTACATTTACAGTGTATATATAGCATATACTAACTGCTAACTACATAACAATAAAGTTGTTATATACAAACCAACTTAACAGAAAGGAAACTAATTCCTAACTATTCTAATTGTTCTTCAACAATCAGTAGCAGCTCACGGTATAGCGAGTGCGATTGATCGCAGTTACTAAAGCGATCAATCGCAATTACATACAGTTTCATTATTGTTGCTCTGTTAGTGTGGTCGAGCGCACTTACTAGAAGCGCTCGATCGCAGTTACAGAAACTCAAAATGCTTTGAGTTCCTAATATGGCCCACACGTGCCGACACTTGTTGTGCCCTTGGCAGCTCGTGTGGTGTTCCTCCGACCATCCACACTGTTTCCGGCTGTTTCGAGTGGTCCTCGAGATCTCCCTGGCAAGCTTCGCTGGTGTGTGTCTTTCACACGCCTCCTAGAGCTCCTCCACGCCTCCGCCTCCGCTTCTGATGCTACTGTTTTTTGGTCTTAGATTTTCACTACTTTCTTGTAATTTTGTTGTTTTTTCTTATGTATCTGTGTTGGATTTTTGTTTAAAAACAAATTAATACATACCAGATATTTGTCTGAATAGTGTTGATGACAATTCCCCATTAACCAGAGGATTCTGTTGTAGTACATTCTAATAGTTGTATCCCTCCATCGACCGAATGAAAGAAATGAGTATTGAGCTTATGAGCCCATAAATCTAACTCATAATCACAATAACTCATATCTAGATTCGCTTCAAAATTTTCTCGTCCTTGATTCTGTAATCTACCACTAAATGAATGAAGTTTGTCCTGTTGGTTATGTCATATAAAAATGGATGAAACATCTGGTATATGCTGTATTCCACCATAGTATCTCTATACAAACTATTAACCAAAGATTTGTAGGTATCCGAAAAGAACAATAACATATCCAAAGGTACATGGACATTGCCATTCAATTGTTGTCACATGGGAACTGCTACCAAAAACCTAAAATTTAGCGTATTGCAGCTTATCTCTTCTAGTAACCGGTTGTCTCTTACGGGGAGAAATGGAAAATTCACTTTAAGATTGTATATGTCTCCCAACACAAACCCGCCATGTAAAATCCACATAGTTGAAGGCCGATTTCAATGCATTATATGTTGGGAACTGGTCTCAGTTTCAATGCATTGTGTCTCAGGATCTGAATATTCAATATTTAACAAATAAGTTCAAGCCCAACTGATTATTAGATATTTGGCACCAGAATGTTCAGGCTGTCAACTTAAAACTTCCCCGATAATGTTGATTACCCTGAGTATGCGACGGTGAGCACTTGGTCTTATTCTTGTTCTTACCTTCCAAGACCAAGATAAGAGCCAATTTTACTTGGGAAGATGCTTTCAAGTTAGTTGAAATCGAAACGAAGCTTTCTATACCAAGGCACCTATAATATACACTAAATGAGGATGCATTTTCCGCTTCATCACTTCCTCTATCACTATTATTGTGTTTGTGTTGTTCCTGCTTGTTGAGAATCTCATCATTACTTACATTTTGCTTGTTGGAGCTATTATTTTAGATTTCAAATGACCCAGAAGCCACTCTTCAATAGCTTTTGTTGGGATTCCGGTCCACCAGGTTGGGATGGGTGTTGTAAACCTCAATAATTTTTTACCAGCTTTTTTAGGGTTCCCTCTTCTCTGTGCTTCTATAATTAATTCTCTTACTTATTCCAAATAAAAAAAAAAAAAAAAAAAAAAAAAAAAAAAAAAAAAAACCTTTGATCAGGTTTTGAAGACCTGTTAAGTATTGATACTCTTGTAGTTACTTGGGAGGCTAGGGTACCTCAAATACCCTATTCATTCACGTTACCCTTTCTCAAACACAAGCCTGTAACACATTATTGTATAAAGCCCGTAAAAGAAACGCTCAATAAAATAAAAAATAAAAAGAAAGGACAGAAATTAGTTACAAACTAGTTTGTAACTAATTGATACAAACCAATCTAATATACCGTGCATTATTAACATTCAACATGGCAACTTTTACTATGAATTGCTTTCAGCATTCCTTTAGAGTTGCACTTCTGGGATGAATTAAAAGTAAAAATACAGACAAGCAGGTGAACCACTCGTTAAGTTGCTAAGAATTGCAGTGTCTTGCCCAAATTGGAGGATAAACACTAAAAGAATCTTAAGAAAACAAAGGAATGGACACAAAGGATCAGAAGCAACTGTAGTTCGAAAAGGATGAACTCCTATCTTCTTAACATTCAACATGGCAACTTGTTCCTATTATCACCATAACCTGAACACAAATTGCATTCAATAATTCATAATTAGGCACAAAAAAGGAATATAAAGTAGCCAAATAAATCAATCAATGCAAGTGAAATGAAAAACATGACATACAATGGTGTGCACATATGTAGTTCTCAACTAGAAGAATGATAGCGTCTGCAACCTGAACGGTAGAAAGTATAGACATATTCAACGCCGTCCGGATGCCACGGATTCAGCAGAGAAGAGATACTTCACACGTGAAAGAACTGAATCATGAGCAGGGTCATAAGGATGATCCTTGGAAGGGATCTCCAAAATAGCTGGTACTGGCTTATTGTAGCTATCAACCAAGAACCTTATCGTGTTTGCAACCTGATAAGTTTAGAGGAAAAAGAGTTAGTTTGTGATGGAAAATCTTAGGTGGTGTTTGTTAAACACCACCACTCCCCTAAACACTATTCACCTCATTCTTTCAAAAAAATCAACATAAAAACATTCTCACTTTTTATATCGCATCATTCACTTTTTATATCACACCATTTACTTTTTATTACTTTTCAAATAAAAAAAAATCACTAAAAAACAAAATTTTTATACCACTTTTTCACTTTTCTATACCAATCATAATTCTTTTTCTTTTATTCAAAATGCATGAACACCCTGTTGTTTAACAAACAGGGCCTTAAGAGTCATAACAAATTTGAAGAAATATGAACAATGTAACACATACTATATATGTAACACATCACTAGTACAGTAAGCAACCACCTAGATAGACACCTAAGCTCTTGCCAGACTAATCAGGACAACAACCTCTATCCCTTTCTATGCTTGCAAATGCATTTAGATAACAATACAATTGGACAAGAAAATCATACAACAGGAAATTTTAGAATTTTGTTGTTGCTCTCATGACTAGTTCTAAACATTTAATACCAAAAAAAGAAAAAACTGGTTTTGACCATTTTGTGCCGACCACCTACATGCTCAAAGTGTGAGAAGAAAGATTACATATTGGCTGATTAGAATAATAGCAATGTCCTCTTTTGACGTGAACTCTTTGAATGCATCTTCAATCTCTTTGACTGTTGTTTCTGAAACCAAAATGCAAATAACAGTAATACAGAAGATAGGAACCAATTAGTTTTGCTTAAAAATTGATAAGAATGAAATTTTCTCATATTAAATCAGTCTTCAACATATTCCTTGTAAGGTACAGGATGTAGATTGGTTTAGTGTAGTATATACAAGATTAGTTCCATTTGAATAAAAAGCACTTAATAAAGATACAGGATCAGCCATTTAATTTTGACTACTTATAACAATGAAACTGAAAGAATTTTATATATTGCTATTTCTACTCTTAGGATCACAAATAAAAATACACTAACAGATATCTGAACAGCCATCTCTGACTTTCTAATGACAGTCCTATCATAAATGAAAAGACACGTCAATTGCCATCATAAGATATAAAATTTGGAGGAATTTACTTTGAAAGTGATTCATTGAAGACACTGTTCCAATTCCATCATATAGAAAACCTTGACGCATCAACCCTTACTAACTAAAGCTCCATCATTTGCATGAGCATTCGAACCTAGGGTTTTATTATACAGGAGAGTAATCAAAGTAAAGTATATCCAAATTAACGGTATTATTAGCCTCTGCATGTCACAACCAGGGAAAAAAGGTATTATTCCAAAATGACTAGTCAAAGTAATTGGAGCTCCTTGCATCACTAATAAAGATCAATATCATCTAGTAAGTAACCAATGTGGGACTTAACACCCCGTGTAACAACTTCATAATCTCATTCACCCAATATGGGACTTTTAAGCCATCGGCGTCATCATCTCCCCCGCTTAAATCCTTGACGTCCTCATCACGACTCACTTCATGTTGTAGTGCGCAAGCATCACATGGTGTTACTAGATTGTTCTGATACCACAACTATCACACCCAAAACTCCAAATGTGCATGATAGTGACAATGATTGTAATATTACCAAACTTTGTAGTAATATATTTCAACAACATGCAAACCTGAGCAACTAACATCCACAACCTCCATTAACACAAAAACATCAAACCGGCGTTTCTCCCAAAACAATCAAAATCATAACCTCAGTAATTCATCTATTACAAATCAATATTAAATACCAATACCATAATAAAACTCCTTTAGAAAAGACAAATAAACAAACCGAGTCTAAATCCTTAAATATATCCAGAAGTTCCAGTTTATCAAGCATAATTGAAGCATATTCTTGATATGACACCTCTGAAAATCCTCAAGAACTTGTACCCCAAAACCCTCTGAACTTCCTGAATTTTTTAGCTAGAAAGGTTAACCTTTACTATCTTTGGAAAATAATTCTCATAGAATACTTTTTTAAATCGGTTTCAAGTGATTAGATTAGTATCACCTAATTCAAGTTTTAACAATCCTTTTTTAGAGTCCCACCATCTCTTAGTTTTCTTTTTTTTTAATGACTGGAAATCCCTCACAAGGCTAGTCGTGTACTTATCATTGTCGAGTAAACTCCAGACCCGTGCAAAGCGATACATAGATGCTTGCCACCTTCTATTGGATAGACCATGACAATTTGATAGGGCAACAATACATGATGGAAGACTAATATCTACGGAATGGTATATGATAAGGTGAAGATTGTACCCCTACCGCGTAAAGAGATCGAGCCCAAACCCTCGAAAGAGAAAAGTCCAAATCTCTTAGCAAGGAAGGGGTTCATTGGTGGGGTGTTAGAGTCTGTAGAAAAGCAGGGTGAAGTTAATGGATTAACTGACAAACATGCAATCAAGTTTCCAAAGGATAAGATTTTCTGGGAAAGAAGACAACAGAGCTTTAAGAAACAGAACAACAGCTTAAAGTTACAAAGAGCTTGGATGTGGCAATATACAAGATTGATGATGAAATGAAGATGGGATGTAAAGAGTCAACACTGAAACAATCCAGAGAGGGAAGTCATAAAGGTAGAGAATCTAGTTTTCAGATTCAAAAGGGCCCCGAGGATACCGTCAAGCATAAGGTTCCTTCCATGGTAATTCATTAGATGACAGCTCAAATTCGAAGGCAAATTCTCCCCAATCCATGGAGGATGATGTAGACCAAATTACACGTGGCCCCATGGGGTTTCTTGAGCAAAGCGGAGAGCTTATGAAGTGTGGGCATCCAATTCTGCAGGAGGCAGAAAGTTCGCGCAACACTTGCTCGATGGTCGCTCAAGCAACATTCCGGCAAGGCTTTCGCACGAGGTTCACTCAACAGTTACTCGAGTGAGATGCTGCGGGAGACAAACAGAAAGTTTTCTCAATGATTAAGCTCAACCTTCGCTCAAGTGAATTTGTGATAAGAGTTCCACTCGACACTCACACGATATTCGAAAGAGTGAGTTTGTAATTATTTTAATAAAGGTTGTGCTCCTAATTTCTATTTAAGCATAATAAGGACAACTTGGCTGCCCAGTGTATTTTTGCTATCAAATTTATCAATAAGAACTCTCTTGCAAGAGTTTTTCCCCATTGATCTATAATTCTTAAAAGTTTTCTAGGATTTATAGAAGAGTTATGAAGTCTAATGTGTGCAGATTCAGCTTCCCACTATGCCATGTTGTATCAGTTACACACACAGCTCAATTCTATAAACAAAGACCACTATCTTGAGGCATGCATATCACACATAAAGCATCCCAAAAATCATTACACTTGTGAGGATCAAACCTTAGACCTTGAGGCAAAGTAATCAAGTCTCAAATTGCACCCCGGGCATCTGCCTTATGCTTCATTCCAGACCCTTCCTCAAGACTCAAACCTCATACACCTTCCAGATTATGCAAAATACCTAACCAGTGAACAGACATTCCCTTTAGCAAGTAGCCATGGGGAAGCTACCATGTATTAATAAATGAGAGGCATGAACATACTCCAACACTCTGGATAAAATCCTGAGGAATTGAAAGTGGTAGGCTAGTACGATCAACTAAGTAGAAAGAAGACCGTATTTAATTAGACATCCAACAATGGGGAAGTTGAGCTATTATTTAGTTTGCAAGCTGGACACATCAACCTTGACAAGACAGCAAAACAAGTACTTACATAGACCATGAAGAAATTTTAAAGAAGGGAATAGCAAACATATCAGCACCAAAAGCCTAGCAACTTAATTTAGGATTACATCAGAAAGGCAGAATGGAAAATCTGTTAGGTATGCGTCCCAAAAAGAAAGCATTTCCTCCTTGTCAAACTGAAGCTAATTAGTAATAAAAAAAAAAATATTAATTCTTGTTTTAATCGAGAGAGAAAAAAAAAAAAAAAAAAATTCATTTTTTTGCAAGTCCAAATACATACACACAAAAGAGAATCATAAAGATAAAATGTAAACTCACTAAGAATTAAAACATGATTACTGTTGCTATAATAGTTCAATAAACACATGAAATAACAAATTTCAATAATCCACCATCATAAGGCTCATATGCATACTTGAATCAACAATAAGATAGTTTGTCTTTCTCCGCAAGTCGACATTACCCACACCAGCCAGCAAGAATCCAGTTACAGTGTCCTAAATGACAAAATCATCCATGAGAACAATCTTCAAGATTTATATGATGTGAACTACATAACATGTCCTAAATTAATGAATTCTTGCATCATGCTCCATGAACCTAACTAAAATGAATAATAACCTAGGAAGAAAATGCATGAATTGATGGAGAAAATAAGAATATATAAAACTGTATGGTCTGACCTTTTCACCCATATAACTACAGTAGATGCCCGGAACCAGTAATTCCCTATATGACGCTATGGGCAAAGATAACATGTTACTCAAATATGATCAAATTGTATGATACATCATAGTATAAATCCTTTTCTTTCTTTTTCAAATGAAATTTGTATATGTGGCTATGGTAAAAATCACGTTGATCTGTTCAATGTCAAATTAACTTCCAGATAGTTATAAGCCAGCAACACAAAAGGCAAGACAAACTCACAAACAACTACATTCGCCATACCTCATTGGCAATCATAGCAATAAGTGCTGAGCTTTTATTGGGGACTTGAGCTCGACGGGCCATTTTAATTTGTATTATTCAACTGGAGCAAGAAGAAAAACTCATCAGGACAAAATGTGATCCGGTCATTTACATACATGACACAGTAACTACTGCAATGTACAAGACCTCCAGCCGAACAATACATTTATTGTCTGAGATTTTTTTTTTTTTTTTTTTGATAAGTAGTTGTTGTCTGAGATTTTAAACTGCAAACTTCCTATAGTTTTCTTCACTTTTGTGTTTAAAATGTGGAATGTTTAAAAAAAAATTTCATGTCTTCAGTCCCAAATAGCTAGAATAAGTCCATGTCAATTGTAAACAGGTAAAACAGTAGAAATATAGACAATTGGAATTTGTACAATGAAAATATTCTCAAACCCATTTTCCCTTGCTGTTTGGTTGCTCACACGGTTTTGGTCCTTGGAGAAGAAAATCAATCTAAATATAAAAATATTAGCTTTTACTGTTTTTTTTTTCTTTTCTTAATTTTAGTTAAATTTGAAATTCTTCTCCGGGGATATATCTAAAAAAAAAAAAAAAAAAAAAAACATAAGAAACTAGAAGGCGCAGAATTCCCTTGAGTAAAAGGACTAATTGAGCCTATGATAGAACATTAGAGAAAAACATTAAACTAATAAAGAAACCAATACCAGGAAGGTGATGATACTGTTTGAAAATCATACAAGTTGAGCATAACGTTCAAAACTAATTTTCTTTCTTCTTTATAGTTCTCTTCAGCAGCCAAAAAAAGGTTATATCAACTGTTTGATTCTTATTGTTTAAATCAAAATGGAATTTTGGCTTTAATGTTTTGAGGGTTTAAGCAAAAGCCCAGCTACCCATATCCCACTATGAAAAGCATTATTAATTCAGTAAAAGATTTACTCATCCATTCATTCGTTTCCTCTATCTTTTCATCACGATAGGGATCAAATTTGTCTCCCAACAAGAAGGGGGCAAATCAAAGGTATGAATTTGCGCCAACGACTCTTACATCATGGGCACAATTGGAGTACAAAAATCTTCAATAACCCAAATTCTATCATTTAATTTTGGCTTCAATTTTAAGAAATCTCTTTGCAATGCTAATTCATTATAAAAGAACGAATCAAATCAAAGAGCCGAAATCAGGATCCAGCGAAAAAGCTTAGCGAAGCTATTAACTAAAAATAAATATACTAAAGCGAAAAATGCAAGTATAGTATCAATCGAAATCCCAGAACGATTTCTGAAAGCAATCAATCCGAGAGAGAAAGAAATCAGATGGACGAATATATTACCTGGGTGAGATCGGATGGCTGGGACTTCCAAATCCACGACTTTCTTGGATTTCTCCTTCCTCCCAATTAGAGCAAGACTAATGGCATGCAACGTAAAATTTTTTACATGTATCCCTAAGTTGACGTGGAAATGTCAATTCACTTTTTTCTGTTTTTTTTACATGTCCACACAAGATGGGGAAGTGGGTTTCAAACTAGTGATCTTCGCTTCGTAAAGCATAATCTCCAGTCGATTAAGTTTTCCCTTGAAGATTTTAATAGGTCTTTCTAAAGATGAATTATCACTATCACATCAATATAGTGAAATAATAGTAAAATATTGGTGAGATATATATCATTGTAAGAAACGTTATTCATCATTCTCGAGTATCTATTTTCTAGTATTTTTGTCTATATTTACTCACCAAAATAACTAAAAGTACATTTTTTTCTATTTTAACTACCCACTTTTTTAAAGCACCCTCAGCAGCTTCACTATTTTAACTATCAACTTTCATTATTCTATTTAAATATTCCTTTTCAAATACTTCTTTATATATATATATATATATATATATATATATATTAACTTTTTTCAAAGATTAGGGAAGGAAATAGAAAATTTATACTATTTTTATTCATTTGGTGAGTTAGTTAGTACTATTTACTCACCATTTATTTTAGTTAAAATTGTGAGTTTGAAAAGTGAAAATTTAAATCACTTTTGCTAAATTGACTCATCAAAATAATCAAAAAATGATTTTGGTGAGACTGCTAGGAGTGCTCTAACACATTCACATTCACTTGTTTTTAAAGAAACAAAAAACAAAGAAAATACTAAGAGATTGACACTTTGGAATGTTGAGTAACATTTCTCTTGAGATAAAGCTTTTCTTTAAATTGGTTAGAAAATTCTTTGAACCCAATTTATTAAATTAAGATTTGGCCTTATATAATTTTTACTTGTATAGCAACTACAATCATAAAATTAGTTCAAACTCGCTGAGTCTGCACACATCCCCACGATGCCACAATTTGGATTTACAATTTTAAAATGTTGGATTTAAAATAACTATTTTAAAACGTGTAACTTAAAAATATAATTTTTAAAAATACAGTTAAGTGTTTGGTAAAATTGTAGTTTAACTTTTAAAATTACAATTAAAAAAACGCACTTTCAAATAGTACATTTTTCTACGATTTTCGTTTAAGATCATTCTTTTGATTTGAACACCCCCTAAATAGAAAACAATCTAGTAGATACATAAGAAACGAATATCGAGGGGAGCTCAGAAGAAGAAAATATATATATATATCAAGGAAGGGAAAGAAGATCGAGTACTTCATCATATTCCCCAACGACCCCCCCACCCCGGTCGGTACAAAACAATTCAATAGAAACACAACAAATAAATATCAAGAAGATGAGACAGAAGATCAACTATTTGATCATGTACCCATAAATTATGTTGATTTTAAACTAAACTAGCAAGAACGTTTCCTTCTTCAGATTGCCAGAGATATAATACTCTGCTTGACCTCACCCCAACCCAGTCAAATTACTGGAGGATAAGTAGGTTTGCAGGCAGCATCATAACCCAACAGCCTTTAAGAAGCATCAACAAGTATTAAGTAAATTACTTCTCACCCAGGAGAAAACAAGGCTGTGAACTTGTTCTTTGATAGCATATTGTGGATCAATCCAACCATGTCTGAGCAAATCCCACATTGCAGAGGAAATAAGAAGTGCAAGTTCATAGGATACAAACTTAATTTCAACAGAGTACATTACTTGAATAAGAAAAAGGGTTGGCCTAGAACTAGTGTGTGACATTCTTGGGCAGGTTCCGGATGACATTGCTCTTCATTCCAATCTTGGTGCGCATGGCCTCCACTCCCGACCTATTCATTTGTTTCATCACTTTCATCCTCACCATCTGTTCTCTCGACTGCACAGTAGCCAACCCCATGCTCCTATACCTGAAATCAAAATACAATTCAATATTTTCATCATTTGATTTCATTTCTTGTTGGCTTTGTTGCTTATGAAAAGGCCAAGGCCATGTGTTTTCCTACAGACACAGGGCTGACATAAGGGGAGCAAATGCAAACCTTGCGGCAAGAGCTGCAGTAATCGCCACATTGTTCAAGGGTGAGGGTCGTGGTTTCTGGCGATAGTAGCGCAAATATTCCCGGGAGCCAAGTGATTTTGTTGATATACCCTCGTCAGATCTTCTGGTTATGATTAGCTCAGCTCCACCAATCCCAAGTTCTACATTGTTCTCCACATCACTTGAAGCAACCAGCTGTTTTCCATGCCCATCCGCATAACTGTAACCGAAAAAAGGAGAAAGAAAAAAACATGTGAGCTTAGATATAATTAACCTATATAACTAGAATAAGTGTTAATAATGAACAAAGAAAAAGACGGTCTACAAGAATATCATAGAGGCTGAGTCATCAGAAAGGATAAAAACCTGCTGCTATAATCATAGAATTCTTCTAACTCTGCTTCCTCCTCATCATCACCATCACCATAATGTACTCTGCAATGACTCTTTGCCACCATATGCTTCCTAACTGCTTCCAAACTGTTAAAAGGGTGACAGCGGTCATTGCAGTACAGGCACATATAATCTCTCTTGACCTGGAAAGAAAAAAAAAATAGAGAACAAAGATATGAAATCAAATCCTAACTAAAAAAAAAAATGAAAATAAGGATCTATAACAAGAAAGAACATAGCATGTGCTTCAGTACCTTAAGGCCAAGATAAGTAAGGAGTCCTTTTGGATCCTTTAGATACTCAACATCGGGAATGAAGAACCCATGCTGCTTGTGCATGTGAACCATGCAGCTCTCTATGGTATCATGCTCTAGATCACACATAAAGCAACAAGATGGATCCAACTCCTCCTCAGAGTCATCATCATCCATATCATTGTCAGAGGCAAGCTCATGTACATTCAATTCAGTTAAGGACTTAGTGGCCTCACCAACCAACTCTTCTTCGGGATCAACCTCCACCCACTCATCTTCGCTTTCTTCACTTCCTTCATTGTTTATCGCCCTTTGATGGGATGGCTTATTCACAACACGTCGGGAAAGTGGCTTAATTATTGCCTTCTCCTCTTCTTGTTGGTTTGTTCCTTGAGAAGCCCGCATGATGTGACTTCGTGAATTAAGATGCTGAGCATGAGCCTTAGAACTTCTATATCCTTTCCCACAAAGACCACAACTGTAGAGCATTGGAGTTTCACTTGACTGGCTTTTCTCTTGAGCAAGCGCAGATTGTCTAGCTAGAAACAATGCTTCAGTCACTCCAGGCACTCCAGCTACCTTTATTTTTTTAAGAGAATAAACAATTTGGATTTGAGCTCATCAAACAGGTGTGTGACTGCATAAAATTTCACTTGCAAAACAATCAAAGAATACCAGAAAATTATTTCTCAGACCAGAAATTAAGATTTACTGACTAAACTTATTTGGGCATTAAATTATACCTTTTGAGCATTCAACAATCTCCTGGCAGCTACAATTGTCTTTTATGAGCTATAATGTTGAAGTACCGGAAATAGTTGCTTACGTTGCTAATTTATAAGTTTAGATAAGAACTTAGCCAATGATGACAAGTGAGCATGAAACAACATCAAGCAATGGTTGCCAGTGAATAAAACTTCAACAGAGAGAAATTAACACTATCAGCTTCATAAACTATTGGGGTTCTACCTGTTTCTTCCAGAAATACTGATGCACAAAAACTGTATATTTATTAAATACAAAAGAAATACGTACGTCATTTAGAAGTTCTTATTCTCAGAAATTAATTCCACAAAGACACACTTCAGATTGCAATACAAAATGCGTTAACGATCCCAATTTCCCACAATAAATGCATGTTTCCTTCATTTTAGCAAGATTTAATATCACTAAAGAAATAACACAAAACTTTGTTCAAACACTTTTTGTCCAGCATGGAAATTATCATGTTATGTTTTAGCTCAAACTTCATTTTAAGTCTGAAAATATGTGGCTTAAATCGAGGCTTTTGTGGAGAGGGTGAATCAGCCATGGCAGTCTTATAGCTTTGAAGGATCCCATAGTTTTGTCTTGGCTCGAAAACTAAAAGCCTTAAAACTTGATTTGAAAAAATGGAATGAAGAGGTGTTTGGCAATGTCGAGAAGAGGAAGAAGACTCCTTTGGGGAAATGACTTTGACGTTACACCATGGAAAGGGAGGTTTGTGGAGAGTGGTGGTGAAAGCTAATTACGAGAGCTTGTGGGGTGAGTGGAACTCCAATCCAGTGCATGGGTCCTACGATGGGGGTGTGGAAAAACATTAGGAGGGGGTGGGGGATTTTTATATATTTGTGAGATTTGAGGCAGGAGACGGGTCTAGGATCCGATTTTTTGTAAAACCTGTAGGTTGGAGATATGACATTGAAGGAAACCTTCCCGTTGTTGTTTAGCATTGCTCGCTTTAAGGAGGCATGTTGCAGGCCATATGCAATTTTCAAATGACTCATGCCAGTCGAATGTTACCTTCATCAGAGTCATGCATGATTTGGAGATGGAGTTGGTTACCTCATTCTTCAACCTCTTGTACTCTATTGGGCTGAGACGAGGAGGCGAGGATATTCGAGGTTAGAGCTTTCTATCATGTGCTTAGTGCCCCAATGGCTATTCTTTTCTTGGAAGAGCACTTGGAGAAGCAAGGCACCTTCGACAATGGCTTTCTTTGTTTTGGAAGCAACATTAGGGAGAATCTTAACCTTGGATAATCTAAGAAGAAGGTATGTCATAGTAATGGACTGGTATTTGTGTAAGGAAGAGCGGTGAATCCATTGATCATCTTCTGTTCCATTTTGAAGTAGCTAGAGATTTGTAGCCTGTAGGTTTCAGATTTTGTTCTTTTTGAGATAGAGTGGGTAATGCCCCCCAACGGGTGGTGGAGTTATTGGCGAGTTGAGGAGGCTAGTTTGGTAGCCACTACAATTTAAAAGCTTGGAGAATGGCCCCCTCTTTGTGTGATGTGGTGTATCTAGAGAAAATGTAACTCCTCAAACTTTGAAGATTTTGTAAGAATAGTGAATGATTACTATAGTAGTTCTCACTTTTCTAATTTTTTGGAATTTTTGGATTTATGTTCTTTTTTGTCCCCTAAGTGAGTGTCTCTCCTGTATACTTCTTGTGTAGTTGGGTTGCACCCTCTTTGTGCTTTCTTACAAGATTGAATTACTTATAATACAAATATTTATCTCTTGTTCTAACCAAGATTAGTGTCACCTAATGCCCATGACAAATGATAGGTTCCAGTGACTTTTATCTCAAAAAATACCTTCAAACAATTAAGCAATCACCGACTTATACATTCAAATAAAAGAAAGATAAAAAATCTAAAACAAACCAAAATTTTACATGTAGATTTTCCCTCAAAAAAAATTCCGATACATATGAAATAACGCGAACTATAACTTTATATTATACCAGAAGAACACGAAAATGAAGAAACAGTTATACATATGAAGTATAATAATAACGGATTTTCCAATCCCTGTTTGGTTGACAAGAAAACCCTAAGGAAAACAAAACAGAATTTCTTATCTGACAGTCAAAACTGCTCTGCCCCCGAAGACCAAATCCATCAGCTCAATATAAATATAAAGTCTCAGAAAAGCGCAAATTTTAATCATTTTCTCAAAATAATATATAAAATTGAATTCCTATTTTCTCTTACCGTCTATCAGAGAAAATATTTAGCGTAGAGGTAGAGCAATTGAAAAAATCACAAAAAAAAATTAGAAGAAAAAGAATAGAACAGATCTTCGGCGACTAAACCCTAATCCTAATAACCATCAATAAGCGACCTATGTAAACGTATCTAAGTAGGAAAAGAGGGAGACCTTGCGCTTGAGATTGTAGCGGTGCCATTCAGACTTGTAATGTAGCTTTTGCTCCGCATCGTCGTTGAACTCTTGGTTGCACGAGTTGCAGGTTAGCCCAGGCATTTTGTGCGATTCAATCTGAATTCAGAGAATGAGGGAAAAAAGAAAAGGTGTAAATGACGAGGTCTGAATGTGGGGGAGATACCTTTTTGTCACAGAAGAAAAATTCCTGCAAAGCATGAAAGATACGACGGCTCGTACACAGTGAAATGGTGATGAAAGATCAGCCGCCAGACGCTTGCGCAAGCGCTTCGGTATTGCTATGGGCTTTGCGATTATGGTGGGCCTTTGGGCCCGAATACGACATCTTGCATCAAATATCTAAGGTAACATAAGGGCACGTTTAGAATTGTGATTATGTGCGAATAATTTGCATTTTTAAAAGATATTGTAAAATATAAGGCGTTTGACATTACAATTTAAAAATACTTAATCTAAAATAGGAAAAAAAATATACAATTTTTATAAGCAAATTAGGAAGTGCTTATTTGAAAAGACACGAATTTATACGAAAATCACAATTTTGCATAACAAATATTTGATAAGAAAATAAAGAAACTTTTTAACATGTTTTACCAAACTCCTTTACGATTTCAAAAATGCAATTTTTAAAATCACACTAAATGAAACCCCAATCTCAAACAGACCTTAAGTTTTTTTTTATCAAAATCTCAATTTACCCTTTAAAATTTTGTGTTCTAAAAAAAAAAAAAATCTCATTACCTGCAATTTGAGAAGACATATTTACGTTTTCAAATCACAATTTTTTTAAAAACTGCAATTTCAAACGGTCTATTTTCAACTATTTAGCTAAAAATCGCATTTTTTTTATCTATAAAATCACAATGCCAAACTTAAGAGCGTGAATTAAGGACCCTAAAAATGTGACAAGTGAGATAACTCAAACTATGGGAAATATGGCCATTTCATGATTTCGTTAAACCTTTCAAACAACAATACTCTCTAAGATTACAACATCATGAATAAAAATAAAATATTCTTCTACCCATATTAAATGATATTTTTTAGTGAACATGATATAAACCTTGGGTATAACTCATTCTTGAAAATTAGCTTGCAAAAGAATGGTGTCCAAGAGCTTATATACACATGGTCAAGATTAGACTTAACCCACATGAGACACTAGAATCGTAACATACCACCACGTTCCGTAGTCGATGTCCACGACGGTCAATTCTATTGACACTAACCTGATGGTAGCCATTTTTCTTTTGGCGGCTCCACACATCTATCAATATTTAATGACTTAATGCTCTGTTCATACATAGTACCAAGATATTTTAATCCGGCCTATAGGTCGCCTCCTTCATGACTCAACCAGAAAGCAGCAACTCATTATATTCCATACTCAACGTAATGGCTAACTCTGATACCAAATGATACAAATCTCGGAGAAAACTCACCCTTGAAAACCAGAGTGCAAGGGAATGGTGTCAAAGAATTTATATACACATGGTCAAGATTAGATTTAACCCACATAAGACACTAGAATCGTAACAAAATATTTCATGATTTCATTAAACCTTTCAAACACCTATACTCTCTAATATTACAATTGAAAATACAATAACGACTCCAAACACACCTAGATTAGGGGGGTGGGGGGGGGGGGGGGGAATTTACTTTACCCCCTGAAGTTTTAAGGTTTTTTCAATTTAAATTCAAAAGTTTAAAAATTGGCAATGTACCCCCTAATGTTTCAAAAAATTTCAATTTAAACCTTCCGTTACTAATTTTCGTTAAATTTGACGGAAATTAAAATATAAAAAAAAAAACCTAAATTAAGTAATTTTATAGATTTCCGTTCAATTTGACGAAAATTTGTAACGGAATGTTTAAATTGAAAATTTTTGAAACATTAAGGAGGTACATTATCAATTTTTAAACTTTGGGGTTCAAATTGAAAAACACCTGAAACTTCAGGGGGTAAAATGGATTTTTCCCAATATATAAACAGTTTTTTTTTTTTTGGAACGTGATATATAAAATCTACAGAACTCATACCCAACAACAATATATTCATATAATAAGCCTTTTACAGAATTCTTAAAACAATTATCCAATAGAAATCCTAAACAAAAACCCAATGAATACAAAAATCAAAAATCAAACCTCAAAACTCCATTAACCCATAAATTTCCACTAGAATTCTCATGATCCAAATACCAATGTGAAATATAAAACAATAATAAACATGAATCAAACTTAGGAGGAGGAATATAGAAAATTGACATAAATATCTATATATTCAACTCATATCAAGCAAGAAATAAAAACATTCTCAAGGTGATAGAATGATAAACAGGAAAAAAGAGCAGAAATTTCTTACCTTGAGAAATTAGTCAACGTTGATGTGCCAAGTTTGAAAGAAAATTTTGAGATAAGTTTATGAGTACGTGAGGAAAGATAAGAGTTTTGGCTTATCTAAAATAGCCAAAGAGAAGGTGAGTATATTCCAAGTGGCTATAAAAGAATGTTTCATGAGTTACAAGTGTCAGGGAAGAAAATGGAAGAAAGACCCGTGGACATATCCTTTCTTGTAGGCCACAGTGAATATGAGATTTTTTTTAGATAAACAGTTAAATATCTTTTAGGTTCTAAAAGAGTGAATAGGTTAAGGGAAAAAAAAATCCCTCACAAGTCCTATTTTAACGATATATATATATATATATATATATATATATATATATATAATAAGGAAAAATTACATTTTACCTCTCAAAGTTGACAATATTTTTCAATTCGAACACTAAAGTTTTAATTTTTGCAATCCACCCCTCCAAAATTTCAAATTTTTGCAATTTGACAAATTGTATCCAAAACTTTCTTTATTGCCCTTAATTTTTATTTATTTTATTTTTTATAAAAAATTTTTAAGAAAAAATTCGGAGTGGCCATCTGGCCATTTTTGCATCCCCAATTTTTTTTTTTTTTTTTTTTAAAGAAAAAATTAAAATTATGGGCAATATGAGAATTTTGGGATAATATTGGTCGAATTGAAAAAAAAATTGGAACTTTGTGGGGGTGGATTGCAAAAATTAAAATTTTGGTGTTCGAATTGAAAAACACTATCAACTTTGAGCGGGTAAACTGTAATTTTCTCTAATAATTATTTATCTATAAATAATAGCACTTATAATACACATAAAAATGCTTTAAAATTCTATTTTAAATCTATAAAATTTACAGGGTGTCACTCACATAAGCTTATTGCCCTTAATTTTTATTTATTTTATTTTTTATAAAAAATTTTTAAAAAAAAATTCGGAGTGGCCATCTGGCCATTTTTGCATCCCCAATTTTTTTTTTTTTTTTTTAAAGAAAAAATTAAAATTATGGGCAATATGAGAATTTTGGGATAATATTGGTCGAATTGAAAAAAAAATTGGAACTTTGTGGGGGTGGATTGCAAAAATTAAAATTTTGGTGTTCGAATTGAAAAACACTATCAACTTTGGGCGGGTAAACTGTAATTTTCTCTAATAATTATTTATCTATAAATAATAGCACTTATAATACACATAAAAATGCTTTAAAATTCTATTTTAAATCTATAAAATTTACAGGGTGTCACTCACATAAGCTTAGGCTTAGGTAACCACAAAACTAGTCCAAAGAGCAAATCTTCATCTCATGCCTATTAAGAACATTCTAAAACATAATGAACCAAGAAAGAAACATGAAAAATTAATGGACTATCAAGGAGCATATGACAAACCAAAACAAAATATTTTTGTCTTTTTGAAATTATCAAAACATAAATGCTCACAAAGAAAAAAGCAAAGCAAAACAAAACAACATGCACTAGGATAAGCAAAGAATGTAAGATAACAATCCTAGGCATGTGAAAGACTCGCCTAACCAATGGTGAGCTCATAACCACTCCCCCTAAATGGGTGAGTAGTATCATCCTTCCTAACCCAACTTTGAGTGATCATAGGTCCAGATTTTTTATGCTTCTCAATCTCATCTAACCTAGATAACATTTTCTTCATCATCATGAATATCCCATCATAATCTTTTCTAGAGTACGAATTCTCATTTTTATGCACATGTTTAAGATGAAAACACTTTGGTCGAATGTGACCAACCTTACCACAATGATGACATGTAGGAACAAACCTTTGAGAAGGTACATGTCTAGGAGGATGCACAACTCTAGGCTTAGGTTAAGATGCATAAATTTTAACAAACATTTTCTTACCTTCCTTACCTTGAGGAGTTGCAGCAGCTGCATGTTTTTCTTTCTTTGGAGCAGCCGAATTATTCCAAGGTCTTTGGGATTTCAACTGAAAACAGTTTGGTCTAATGTGACCAACAATCTCACAATAGTGGTGGCATGTAGGAAAAAACTTGGCTTGAGTTTGTTTCTTAGAAGAAGTTTTGGATTTGGGCTTCACACAATTATTCAAGCAACAGGAATTGCCCTCATCCAAGGAGGCTATATTAGCCTTAGCTTCTTCAACATTCACAGCTTAACATTCAAAATCTCATTTTCAGAATTAGAAGCATGCATGTGAAGTAGATACACTCAACTTATCATCAATTATACTAGACTTGTTAGAAACAGTTTCTTCAACACAAAGAAAACTTTTCAGATTATCACTAAAGGAATCTTGTGAGAGTTCCTTAGAAACTTTCAAGTCACTCTCAAGTGATATAATCTTCTCAACAAGCATAGAAACCTCAAATTTTAAAGTGTCTATCAAGGCATGTGATTTAGACAAATCATTATTCAAAGACTCTTTCTCATATTTCAAAGTGTCTATCAAGATATGTGATTCAGACAATTCATCTTCCAAAGACTTCTACATGCTTAACATTTAAGGCTGACAAAATAGGTACCCGTTTATCTTATGCATGTAACTATTCTTTATGACGCCTAGATGAACCTTATTATAAAAAAACATGCATAAGATAAACGGGTCATATGAGGTACATGTTTTGCCAGCCCTACAGTTAACATCAATCAACTTCAAAGACAATTCTTTGTGCAATTTAAATAACTTTCGATTATCATTATAAAGAATCTTGCACTGATCTTGAGTTCATTAAAATTATAAGAGTCAATAAACTGAGATGCATCCATATTAGAGATAGAGTTGAAGATCTACACTCAGGAGATTAATCTTTCACGGAGTGAACCTGCTCTGATACCAATTGAAAAGACAATAACGACTCCAAACACACCTAGAGGGGGGGTAAATAGGTGTTTGCCAAATTAAATGCGAAATTAAAACTATGAAGCAAGAAACATTCAATCACCAACATATGTAATGCATTAAAGTAAATGAACACAAGTATTTTGGTGATGAAGATGAAACCTTTTAGAAACCGTTCTAAAAGGAAAAACCTTTACGAGTTAGCCAAACCCAGGATTATCACTATAAGAAAATTACTCACGAGATTACATACAAGAGACACTTACAACCCTTAGTAAGTTCTAGCTCCGTAAGAGATAACAAGCCTACAACTTGTTTTCCAACGCTCTTGAATCTTCTCCACAGTGATACTCTTTTACCAGGCTCTTCCGATAGACTACTTCTTCTTCACAAATGATTACGCAAGTATAGCTCTGAAACAAATACAAACACTTTAAGAGAGTATGGTTTTAAAGCACATAAACATTAACTCTCTTAGCACATCAATGAAACAAACATAGACGCACAAAGGCTCTCTCAATATAACACTCTATCTCAGGTTTGTTTGCTTGGTGAAAAACAGAGCCTAAGTCCCACTTAAATAGGCTCAAGAGAACATGCGAACTTAGCTTCAAATAATCAATTAATAATCTGTCTGACAAGCGGGCATCTAGACGGCCAGGGAGGGGCGTCCGGACGGGCAAGGCTGGACGAGTGCGTCTGGCGCTGTACTCACCTCTATAGCGTGGGAATCTTCTGCACCCACGTTTTTTCTGCAGAGTGGACTTCCCCCATGTTGCCATGTGCAGCTTGCATGCACCCATGTGCAAGGAGGTGCACACCATTAGATACAACTCCAACCCAATGTAGAAAAGTATACTTGATATGTTAGAAATGTAAACAAGTATTAGATAGAAGAATGTAACCTTTTGAAGCGTTGCTCGAAAAGCTTCTCTTTTTGTTTCATAAGGCCAATCATAGGAGCAAGAAGACCCAATCAACATATCGTATTCTTTCTGAGCCCACAGATTGTCTTCTAAACCAACAGTTTTTGTCATCTGCAAGGAGGTGCACAACATCATGTACTACTCCAACCCAATGTAGAAAAATATACTTGATATGCTAGAAATGTAAACAAGTATTAGATAGAAGAAGGTAACCTTTTGAAGCGCAGCTCGAAAAGCTTCTCTTTCTGTTTCCTGCTACTGTCGCTTCATTTTTGCTTCTACCTCATCAACTTCAGCCCTTTTTCATTTGGGCTTTAATCTTTGACATCTCTGCAAGTAAACATTTAATCTTGTCAATGAAGGAGAAATGGTAGATCGATGCCAACAACATAATACAAAACAAATAGTAATGCTAATAGATAAATAATAGCTACATTTATTTTTGTTTCTAAGCATAATAGCTTTATACATGAGCTTTAGAAAATGAGTGCAAAAGAGAATTAGGAGATTAAAAAGAGAATTAGTTTGATAGCATCTTCCCACAACAAAATTGATTATTATACCTCCTGTGCAGATTTGTATCCATAAGAATTATGAAGAGAAGAACATGATAATGAAAAGTTCTGCAATTGATATCTAGATGATGTGCATGTGTGTGTGTGTGTGTGTGTGTGTGAGTGTGTGTGTGTTGTTGTTTTTGTATTGCAAATGCTCATAGATAACTATCAAAACACTTGAACTCTACAATACACAATACAAGTATCCAGCACAATACGTTAATAGTGTGAATAAATGGATAAATAGAATATATGACGCCTATATTTCTATGTTTTGAAATGAGTGTGTGAGAAAAACGTGAAAGATTACTTTAGGAATTTAAAAAGGTAGGCTTTTAAGCTGAATAGCTTGACTTGACTTTAAACGAGTGAGTGAGTTTCTAAAAAGAAAAAGACAAAAACCAGAATACCCCTACCAACAAGCTAAGCATTATAGAAAAATAAAAAGGCTAATATGTTAAAATTAGCTTAAGAAACTAGACCAAAATAGCAACTAAAATTAGCATTTTCAATCCTTAAACAATAATACATTATTTGCAAAATATTAGACTATTGTAAGTTCCAAACAAAAGCCTAGACTGTTTTTCAAACAAAAAATATGCATCACTTTTACAATTTTTGACCTGTAAGATGATGTAATATATCACATCCAACCTAAATAAGAGGTGGAAAACAAATTCTCAAAGTTGCTAACACCAAACTACTTATGATTTCATGTGACTACCCATGCAAATCCTCTTTTTACTTGTTTCAGACATAGTCTATAGTATCAAGATAAAATCTTTTTATCTCTCTCATTTTTACTAAATCTACATAAACTAAAATTCTAAATCACATGTTAAATGTCCTAAGGCCGTGAAACTTAACCAGGAGGATGCACTATTCAATTTGCAATAATTCTAGTTATATAATTTTGCGCAGATATCCCTAATATAATATTGATACAATATGTTTCTTAGCATTAAAAAAAGAACTACTTAAAGTTTGTTTATGATTAAACTAGAGAGGGTAAAAAACATTTTCAAAACTTAGAAAGTTGTGTCAAATAAAAAGTTTTCATTTTTTATTAAAAAAAAAAAATAAATAAATAAATAAATAAACAATTTAACTTTATACTCTAAAAATGGCCAAAATGCAATTATGAAAAAAGCTTAAAATTTAAGTTTTTTTTTATTTTTTATTTTTTCTTTCTAAAAAGCTCTTTTTAACTATAAAAGTTTTACTTCCTAACTCAATATTAAACACGCTCTTAGTAATGGAACCCCTCACTCTATGTTGGACTTACATGCAAAAGTTGAGCAAATTGCAAAACTTTCTCTTTTTTCCCATTTCTTTTGCCAAATGTATATAAAAAAAAAATAAAAAAAATCAATTATTATTTCTAAAAAAGATTTAAAGGTAAGCATCATTCTATTTGCAATTTTTCATTCCCTATATTTGCCAAGTGAAAAGTATTAATTAATCTCATCACATATAATTGTGAGATCTCAAGTCTTTTAGATGAAAATTAGTTTCATTTTAGTTTTTTTTTTTTTTTGTCATGAGGAAATAACATATAAAACTTTCTGGTCATAGAAAGTCAACAAGAAAATATAGTATCCATTGTACTACATATGGTACATCAAGAGCTTGTCTTGCAAAATCAAAGTAAAGCGCTTGCTCATTGGGATCCTTACAAACAGATATATCATATTGCACTTGACTTTTGGTAAGTAAATGGGGAGTTACAAGGGAGGGAGAAAATATTGAGTTGCATAATTCACATTCACGTTGTATACTGTATACTTTTAAATCTTTCATTTTCCCTATTGCATCTTCAAAGGATTTGCTTTACCCTAATGACAAACAAGAAGATAGCATATATGAGCAACTAAGAAAACATAGCACCAAAGATATCCAAATGTTACATCATGATAAAAATCTTATCTTACATGGTTAAAAAATGTCTTCTTTTGTGCTTTAAAAATAGTTTCTGCAAACTGGTTTTGTGACGACCCGCTTGATTAAAACGTGACTATTTTTTTTAAAAAAAAAAAAGCGTTACCTACAACAAAGCGGCTTGTCACAGTGGCATGGCGATACCACAGTATACCATGAATCCATGCATTAACCTGATTGACAATATCATATGCCACACAGAGAGCTACATGCATCATCAATGATAGTTCATACCTTTGCAGCAGAGTATAAATAATGTTAAACATACATAACACATCAGAGCTGATTAATACATCTAAGTGATTAAAGCTTACATACAAAAGAATGGCTATACAAAAGTGTCAGATGCGACACGAGCCATATACAAAATGATAATGTCTAAGCATATACATGAATGCTCTACAAAAGAGGACTATCAACTAGTCCAACAAAATAAACACCCAATGTATCCAGGCCCCAGGCACCATGGTAACCCAGATATATAGCCACTTAATCATCATCTAGAGTCCCTGTATCTGCATCAACAACATTATCTGCACCATGGGAATCACCACCACCTATGATGCATGTGGATTTCATGAGCCCGCTGTCTGCATGAAATAGAGACGTTCAGCAGTATAGAACTCACTAGGCTTTCAAAAAGAATCATCATTTGAAAACATACTAGATCAGTTGTGAAAGTATACGTATGCCCGATCTTCCGCTCTCAGAACATGCGCATACTAACCCATCTAACTTTATACATACTTACAAATTATATAGCTTGGCAATAATACATATGGAAAGTCACCATGCATCGTCTATCCATAACGATATACATACGCACGGTACCATCTCCTGTCTCGTATGCATACCGATACGTCTAGCATAAAAATCATCATAAGCAACAATGCAAGCATCATATATCATCATTATCATCATAACATTCATATGCCATGCAAACTCATGTTCATCATTGTCATTCTTGTTTCTCTGTGTATCATTTGTCCCTGTCCTTACTCTGCTTGCCTCTACTTGTGCCATCTACAGAGTAAGGTCAATCCTTGTTTTACTTGCCCCTACTTGTGCCATCTACAAAACAAGGACCGTTCTTACTTTGCTTGCCGCTACTTGTGCCATCTACCAAGTAAGACCAGTTATCTTTCCTTTAACATTGTTTGTCCTTGTCCTTACTCTGTTTGCCCCTACTTGTGCCATCTACAGAGTAAGGCCAATCCTTGTTTTGTTTGCCCCTACTTGTGCCATCTACAAAGCAAGGACCGTTCTTACTTTGCTTGCCTCTACTTGGGCCATCTACAAAGTAAGACCAGTTACCTTTCCTTTAACATCATTTGTCCCTAACCTTACTTTGCTTACCGCTACTTGTGCCATCTACAAAGTAAGACCAGTTACCTTTCCTTTAACGTTATTTGTCCTTGTCCTTACTCTGTTTGCCCCTACTTGTGTCATCTACAGAGTAAGGCTAATCCTTGTTTTGCTTGCCCCTACTTGCGCCATCTACAAAACAAGGACCGTTCTTACTTTGCTTGCCGCTACTTGGGCCATCTACAAAGTAAGATCAGTTACCTTTCCTTTGACATCATTTGTCCCTAACCTTACTTTGCTTGCCGCTACTTGTGTCATCTACAAAGTAAAGTCGGTTTACCGTGCCTTTATCATCATTTTCATGCAATCATGCATACTTATGCCCATGTTCATCATCTTGTGCCATTTCCATCATGAGGCCAACCCTATGGTAGTGAGATCATACTCAATCACTACCGGACTTGAACCCCGTTTCCGTTTCATTTGCTCATGCCATGTTCATGTTTATGTCAATAAATCCTTGAACTCATATGTTATCATAACTCATATTATAAAATCATAGAATCATGTCATAAACCAAACGAACCATCGAAATACTCATGACAACATAATCATCACATTATCTTGCAAACCCATAAAAGCTCATAGAAACATTATATCAAACATTCATCCAACACATCTAATAGAACATCGTCAATAGTCATATAATCACAAAACACATTGTATCAATCATTCATCCAAAACATCTTTTACACTTGAAAACATACTATCTCTTTGCCTAGTAAGTAAAATACCTACCTTGATCCACTTGGGTTCTCTTAGCAACCTTGACCCACTTGCGAGTACCTATATATTTACATGATAAACACATAGTTAAACTCTATTATAGGCTCTAATAACACAAACTTCACCAAGATACTTGCATTCTACAAGCATCTCTCACTACATCGCTTACTCTCCTAGACTTTAACTAAGCAACAAAGACCCTCCAAATAAGCCAACACAACTAAGGTCTTATTCTAATTAATTGCTTTACACTAAGACACCCAAGGTTACCATATTCTTACACCATGTATTAACTTGATTACTAAACACACACTTAATGAATTCTATCTACTTATCTATTTACTACTCATTACATTAAATACTCATTTACTCCCTTATCATACCTAACATGTATATATATATCCATTCTCATGTCGTTTACCCCAATTTATAATACTCATAAACACTTAAAATAATTACCATGATTCTAATATGACATTAGAACCTAAACCCATATTCATCAATTTTTATTAAACCCATGAAAGCCTAGGGTTAATTACACTTTAAATGTAATTAACCCATTCAAACAACATTCCTAGTGTTCACATACCTAAAGCCCCAAATTAAAACAAACCATATAAAATTAGGGTTTATGTTCATACTTTACCAATAGGTAAAATTAGAGTTTCAACCCATTAATTAAATAACTCAAAACTTGAATAATGCATAGCAATCAATAACACATAAAAGCCCCAAGCTAATTTTAGGAATTAGGCTTCTAATTAAAATTCCCCAAGTTTCGGACCTAATTAGAAGTTCCCCAAATTATTATGATTTCAAGCTTCTAATCTAATGGATAGAACAGAAAATCATAAGAGGAAGGTTAGAGATTTACCCAACAACAATCTATGGCCAGAAATTCCACTTTTGTTCTTTTTCATTTTCATTTTCTTTCCTCTCCTTCTTCTTCTTCTCACGGCAGCAGCTCCTCTCTCTCAATCTCACCGTCGTTCACTCTCTCTCTCGGCCATGTGTGCGTGTGTGTGTAGAGAAGAAAGGGAGAAGATGAAAGAAACGAGGAAGGGAGAGAAATAAGAGTGATGTGCGTGAGATGAGAGGAGGAAGATAGAAGAAAAGAAAGGAAATGGGGAAGGGGGCTGCTGCACGTGGGGCCCACCAAAAAGGCTTGCCTTTTTGCATTTCTCTTTTAAAACAAAGGAGATAAGGTATCTCCAATTGCCAATGGCAGCTTGACATGTGGCATGGGATAAGATTCTCTTTCTATTTTAAAGCCTCATCTTTTATAAATTGCTATATTACCACACCTCATATTATTTCTATCTTATTTGTTCTCTTTAATTCCCCACACTACTTTTATTTATTCTAACCACAACTTATATATCATTACCATTAATCATTTACCACACTATAACTTATTATTAAACTTTATTCTTCTAATACTATTAACCTATTTTATATATTAATCGATTGTCACACTAACAACATTATTAGTTAAACTCTTTATCACTTAAAACTTATATTACATAAGTATATCATCATTAAATAATATTGCTATCATATTATTATCTCACAAATATTATTATTACTATATTTATTATTCTACATTATTCCATGCATTATCTATTCTACTAATTAACACAAATTGCTATGAGGCTAATAGCAATAAACTTAATCATTTTCTCGGGTCAGAAATTCCACTTTTGTTCATCACTTTCGTTCTTTTTCTTTTTCTTTTTCTTTTTCTTTCTTCTTCTTCTTCCTCTTCTTCTTCTTCTCACAGCAACAACTCCTCTCTCTCAATATCACCGTCGTTCACTCTCTCTCTCTCGGCCATGTGTGCGTGTGTGTGTAGAGAAGAAAGGGAGAAGATGAAAGAAAGGAGGAAGGGGGAGAAATAAGAGTGATGTGCGTGAGATGAGAGGAGGAAGATAGAAGAAAAGAAAGGAAATGGGGAAGCGGGCTGCTTCTGTGCTTTACAGTTTGCAAGTATATTGGACTAGTATCTTTATTTTGCCTAAGAAGGTCATTAAGGCTATTGAATAGAAATTTAATAGGTTTTTGTGGAATGGGAAGAGTGAAGGGTCTGCAAAGGCTAAGGTTTCTTGGAAAGAGCTGTGTTATCCTAAGAAGGAAGGAGGTTTGGGCTTGAAACAGTTGGAGACTTGGAACCAATCTGTTATGCTTAAACATGTATGGAGTCTTTTTGCTAGATTAGGGTCTATTTGGGTGGCCTGGGTGAGAGAAAATTTGTTGAAAGGGAGGAGTTTCTGGAGTGTTGGCTTTCCTCAGACCTGTTCTTGGAGTTGGAGAAAGATTTTGAAGTTGAGGAGTATAGCTAAAAGGATCTTGAAGTTTGAAGTTGGAAATGGGGAGAATATTCACCTTTGGTTGGATTCATGGCATCCTTTAGGTATTCTATATGAGGTTTATGGCCATAGGGCTGTTTATGATGCTAGAAGCAATGTGGAGGCTAAACTCTCTTCTGTAATTCTTAATGGAGAATGGCATTGGAGACCAGCCAGATCTGATGCTCTGGTTGAAATCCAAGCTAGGCTTCCTGAGATTAGGTTTGCTCCTTATGATAAGCCTGTGTGGACTGCATCTAGGAAGGGAACATTTGTTAGTTCAGAAACTTGGGAATTGCTGAGAGAGAAGAAAGAGGAAATTGCCTGGTGGAAATTGGTTTGGTTCTCATATGCCATTCCCAAGCATGCTTTCATTTTGTGGCTTGCTATACAAGATAGACTTGTAACAGGTGAAAGGTTGCTTAAATGGGGGTTTCAAGGTGATATTAAGTGTCTGTTTTGTCATAATCAAGTTGAAAGTAGGGGGCATTTGTTCTTTGAATGCAGTTTTAGCTATAGAATCTGGAAATTCTGTATGGCTCGATGTGGAGTGGACAATATTCCAATTATTTGGGATGAGTTTCTGCAGAAAGGAATTCAAGAGTGGATGAAAAAGTCTCTTAAAGGTTTTCTTAGCAGATTGGTTCTAGGTTCTGTTATCTACAATTTATGGTGCACTAGGAATGAGCTAATGCATTCTGGTCAACCTAATACTGAGGAGCAGCTTTTGAAGAAGATAATTTGGGAGGTGAGGTCAAGAATTGTTGGGAAGGGAAAGTTTTCAAGAACTAGAGAGAACCTGGGTCTAGCTTCTTTGTGGAATCTGCATGCTGACTTGCTGATATAGTTTCTGTGCAGGCTTGTTATTCTATTTTTCGGCCTTGCTCTTCTTCTTGAAGGCTGGTCTCTTTTTGGAGAGGTTTTATTGGTGTTGAGTAGTGTCTTTGAAGTTGGTTTGCTTTGTTTTTTTTTTATTTTAGACCCTGCGTGGTTTTTCTGCAGATTGGTTTCTGTTTGTTGTTTCTTTGTAGAGCAGCCCTACTTTGGATTTTCTTTTGGTAGTGCTGGTTTTGCCAAATTGTTTGTTGTATGCATTTGGCTTGCTTGGAGAAAGTGTGAAGTCCAGCGTGGCTAAGTCTTGGCCTCTTGAGAAGGCTTGTAATTGGAATATCTTTGTAGTTTGGATTGGTTGTTCTTGAATGAAATTCCTTATTCATCAAAAAAAAAAGAAGCGGACTGCTGCACGTGGGGCCTACCAAAAAGGTTTGCCTTTTTGCATTTCTCTTTTAAAACAAAGGAGATAAGGTATCCCCAATTGCCAATAGCAGCTTGACATATGACATGTGATAAGATTTTCTTTCTATTTTAAAGCCTTATCTTTTATAAATTGCTATATTACCCCACCTCATATTAATTCTATCTTATTTGTTCTCTTTAATTCCCCACACTACTTTTATTTATTCTAACCACAACTTATATATCATTATCATTAATCATTTACCACACTATAACTTATTATTAAACTCTATTCTTCTAATACTATTAACCTATTTTATATATTAATCGATTGTCACACTAACAGCATTATTAGTTAAACTCTTTGTCACTTAAAACTTATATTACATAAGTATATCATTATTAAATAATATTGTTATCATATTATTATCTCACAAATATTATTATTACTATATTTATTATTCTACATTATTCCATGCATTATTTATTCTACTAATTAACACAAATTACTATGAGGCTACTAGCAATAAACTTAATCATTTTCTCGGGTCAGAAATTCCACTTTTGTTCATCACTTTCGTTCTTTTTCTTTTTCTTTTTCTTTCTTCTTCTTCTTCCTCTTCTTCTTCTTCTTCTCACAGCAACAGCTCCTCTCTCTCAATATCACCGTCGTTCACTCTCTCTCTCTCAGCCATGTGTGCGTGCGTGTGTAGAGAAGAAAGGGAGAAGAGGAAAGAAAGGAGGAAGGGGGAGAAATAAGAGTGATGTGCGTGAGATGAGAGGAGGAAGATAGATGAAAAGAAAGGAAATGGGGAAGGGGGCTGCTGCACGTAAGGCCCACCAAAAAGGCTTGCCTTTTTGCATTTCTCTTTTAAAACAAAGGAGATAAGGTATCTCCAATTGTCAATGGCAGCTTGACATGTGGCATGGGATAAGATTCTCTTTCTATTTTAAAGCCTCATCTTTTATAAATTGCTATATTACCCCACCTCATATTAATTCTATCTTATTTGTTCTCTTTAATTCCCCACACTACTTTTATTTATTCTATCCACAACTTATATATCATTACCATTAATCATTTATCACACTATAACTTATTATTACACTTTATTCTTCTAAGACTATTAACATATTTTATATATTAATCGATTGTCACACTAACAGCATTATTAGTTAAACTCTTTGACACTTAAAACTTATATTACATAAGTATATCATCATTAAATAATATTGTTATTATATTATTATCTCACAAATATTATTATTATTATATTTATTATTCTAAATTACTCAATGCATTATTTATTCTACTAATTAACACAAATTACTATGAGGCTACTAGTAATAAACTTAATAATTTTCTCGGGTCGGAAATTTCACTTTTGTTCATTACTTTCATTCTTTTTATTTTTCGTTTTCTTTCTTCTTCTTCTCACGGCAGCAACTCCTCTCTCTCAATATCACCGTCGTCCACTCTCTCTCTCGGCCATGTGTGCGTGTGTGTGTAGAGAAGAAAGGGAGAACATGAAAGAAAGGAGGAAGGGGGAGAAATAAGAGTGATGTGCGTGAGATGAGAGAAGGAAGAAATAAGAAAAGAAAGGAAATGGAGAACGGGGCTGCTGCACGTGGGGCCTACCAAAAAGGCTTGCCTTTTTACATTTTTCTTTTAAAACTAAGGAGATAAGGTATCTCCAATTGCTAATGGCAACTTGACATGTGGCATGGATAAGATTCTTTTTCTATTTTAAAGCATCATCTTTTATAAATTGCTATATTACCCTACCTCATATTAATTCTATATTTTTTGTTCTTTTTAACTCCCCACACTACTTTTATTTATTCTAACCACAACTTATATATCATTACCATTAATCATTTACCATACTATAACTTATTATTAAACTTTATTCTTCTAATACTATTAACCTATTTTATATACTAATCGACTGTCACACGAACATCTTTATTAGTTAAACTCTTTGTCACTTAAAACTTATATTACATAAGTATATCATCATTAAATAATATTGTTGTTATATTATTATCTCACAAATATTATTATTATTATATTCATTATTCTAAATTACTCTATGCATAATTTATTCTACTAATTAACACAAATTACTATGAAGCTACTAGTAATAAACTTAATCATTTTCTCGGGTCAGAAGTTCCACTTTTGGTCATCACTTTCGTTCTTTTTATTTTTCGTTTTCTTTCTTTTTCTTCTCGCAGCAGCAGCTCCTCTTTCTCAATATCACCGTCGTTCACTCTCTCTCTCGGCCATGTGTATGTGTGCGTGTAGAGAAGAAAGGAAGAAGATGAAAGAAAGGAGGAAAGGGGAGAAATAAGAGTGGTGTGTGTGAGATGAGATAAGGAAGAAAGAAGAAAAGAAAAGAAATGGGGAAGGGGGCTGCTGCACGTAGGGCCCCCCAAAAAGGCTTGCCTTTTTGCATTTTTCTTTTAAAACAACGGCGATAAAGTATCTCTAATTGCCAATGGCAGCCTGACATGTGGCGTGGGAAAAGATTCTCTTTCTATTTTAAAGCCTCATCTTTTATAAATTGCTCTATTACCCCACCTCATATTAATTATATTTTTTTTGTTCTCTTCAATTCCCCACACTACTTTTATTTATTCTAACCACAACTTATATATCATTACAATTAATCATTTACCACACTATAACTTATTCTTAAACTTTATTCTTCTAATACTATTAACCTATTTTATATATTAATCGATTATCACACTAACATCATTATTAGTTAAACTCTTTGTCACTTAAAACTTATATTACATAAGTATATCATCATTAAATAATACTGTTATTATATTATTATCTCACAAATATTATTATTATTATATTTATTATTCTAAATTATTTTATGCATTATTTATTCTACTAATTAACACAAATTACTATGAGGCTACTAGTAATAAACTTAGTCATTTTCTCGGGTCGGAAATTCCACTTTTGTTCATCACTTTCGTTCTTTTTCTTTTTCGTTTTCTTTCTTCTTCTTCTTGTTCTTGTTCTTCTTCTCACGGCAGCAGCTCCTCTCTCTCAATATCACCGTGGTTCACTCTCTCTCTCTTGGCCATGTGTGCGTGTGTGTGTAGAGAAGAAAGGGGGAAGAGGAAAGCAAGGAGGAAGGGGGAGAAATAGGAGTGATGTGCGTTAGATGAGAGGAGGAAGAAAGAAGAAAAGAAAGGAAATGGGGAAGCGGGCTGCTGCACGTGGGGCCCACCAAAAAGGCTTGCCTTTTTGCATTTTTCATTTAAAACTATGGAGATAAGGTATCTCTAATTACTAATGGCAGCTTGACATGTGGCATGTGATAAGATTCTCTTTCAATTTTAAAGGCTCATCTTTTATAAATTGCTATATTACCCCACCTCATATTAATTATATCTTTTTTGTTCTTTTTAATTCCCCACACTACTTTTATTTATTCTAACCACAACTTATATATCATTACCATTAATCATTTACCACACTATAACTTATTATTAAACTTTTCTCTTCTAATACTATTAACCTACTTTATATATTAATCGATTGTCACACTAACATCTTTATTAGTTAAACTCGTTGTCACATAAAACTTTTATTACATAAGTATATCATCGTTAAATAGTATTGTTATTATATTATTATCCGACAAATATTATTATTATTATATTTATTACTCCAAATTATTCCATGCATTATTTATTCTACTAATTAACACAAATTAATATGAGGCTACTAGTAATAAACTTAATCATTTTCTCGGGTCGGAAATTCAACTTTTGTTCTTTTTCTTTCTTCTTCTTCTTCTCACGGCAGCAGCTCCTCTTTCTCAATCACACCGTCGTTGACTCTCTCTCTCGGCCATGTGTGCGTGTGTGTAGAGAAGAAATGGAGAAGATGAAAGAAAGGAGGAAGGGGGAGAAATAAGAGTGATGTGCGTGAAATGAGAGGAGGAAGAAAGAAGAAAAGAAAGGAAATGGGGAAGGGAGCTGCTGCACGTGAGGCCCACCAAAAAGGCTTGCCTTTTTACATTTTTCTTTTTAAAACTAAGGAGATAAGGTATCTCCAATTGCCAATTGCAGCTTGACATGTGGCATGGGATAAGATTCTCTTTCTATTTTAAAGTCTCATCTTTTATAAATTGCTATATTACCCCACCTCATATTAATTCTATCTTTTTTGTTCACTTTAATTCCCCACACTACTTTTATTTATTCTAACCACAACTTATATATCATTACCATTAATCATTTACCAAACTATAACTTATTATTAAACTTTATTCTTCTAATACTATTAACCTATTTTATGTATTAATCGATTGTCACACTAACATCATTACTAGTTAAACTCTTTGTCACTTAAAACTTATATTACATAAGTATATCATCATTCAATAATATTGTTATTATATTATTATCTCACAAATATTATTATTATTATTATTATTATTATTATTATTATTATTCTAAATTATTCCATGCATTATTTATTCTACTAATTAACACAAATTACTATGAGGCTACTTGCAAAAAACTTAGTCATTTTCTCGGGTCAGAAATTCCACTTTTGTTCATCACTTTCGTTCTTTTTCTTTTTCGTTTTCTTTCTTCTTCATCTTCTTCTTCTTCTCACGGCAGCAGCTCCTCTCTCTCAATCTCACCGTCGTTCACTCTCTTTCTTGGCCATGTGTCTGTGTGTGTGTAGAGAAGAAAGGGAGAAGATGAAAGAAAGGAGGAAGAGGGAGAAATAAGAGTGATGTGCGTGAGATGAGATGAGGAAGAAAGAAGAAAGGAAAGGAAAGGAAATGGGGAAGGGGCTGCTGCACGTGGGGCCCACCAAAAAGGCTTGCCTTTTGCATTTTTCTTTTAAAACTAAGGAGATAAGATATCTCCAATTGCCAATGGTAGCTTGACATGTGGCATGTGATAAGATTCTCTTTCTATTTTAAAGCCTCACCTTCTATAAATTGCTATATTACCGCACCTCATATTCATTATATCTTTTTTATTCTCTTTAATTCCCCACACTACTTTTATTTATTCTAACCACAACTTATATATCATTACCATTAATCATTTACCACACTATAACTTATTATTAAACTTTATTCTTCTAATACTATTAAACTATTTTATATATTACTCGATTGTCACACTAGCATCATTTTTAGTTAAACTTTTTGTTACTTAAAACTTATATTACATAAGTATTTCATCATTCAATAATATTGTTATTATATTATTATCTCACAAATATTATTATTATTATTATATTTATTATTCTAAATTATTTCATGCATTATTTATTCTACTAATTAACACAAATTACTATCAAGCTACTAGCAATAAACTTAATCATTTTCTCGGGTCGAAAATTCCACTTTTGTTCATCACTTTCTGTCTTTTTCTTTCTCGTTTTCTTTCTTCTTCTTCTTCTTCTCACGGCAGCAGCTCCTCTATCTCAATATCACCGTCGTTCACTCTCTCTCTTGGCCATGTGTGCGTGCAGGGCCGGCTCAACATATTTTGGGGCCTTAGGCAAAACTTTGAAATTGGGCCTAAATTTTTTTTTTTTTTTTAAGTAACAATTTTTTATTTTATTTTATTTTTTTATTTTTTTAAGTAACACACACACACACACACACACACACACATATATATATATATATATATATATATATATATATATATATATATATATATATATATAAATTCTTCTACTCGCTTTTTGAGATGCAAAATTTCTGATTAAATTTTTATATTCAAGATTTTCTAATATCTTTTTTTCTAAATTCTTCTACTCTCTTTATTAATTTGTTCTTGGACATTTTTATCAATTGTTTTATTTTTTAACAATCTCATTTCTAAATCAATCCAATCATTCATGTTAGTAATATGTTCATTGGTTGTTTCATGACTTTTTAGTTTAGCACTAAGATTTTTCCAGTCATTAGTTCCTTAATTAGCTAGTTGCATTCTATTAGGTTTTGAATTAAACAAATTGCAACAAAAACAAAATACTCTATTTACATCTTTTGAATAGACTAGCCATTTTCTATTATGTTGCTCCCCATTTGATAATTTTCGTATATAATATGTATTAGAAAAATGCCTAGAGTTCTCATCTTTAGGAAAATCTATAGTATTGTATCTTATTGGACCATTTTCTACTAACAAATCCCTTAATTTTGCATCAATATTTTTCCATTGGCCAGGATCATAAATATTTGTAGCAATAGATTTAGATACATCAATAACATTTTCATTATCTTCTAATTCTTTTTGAAGAGTTTCTTGTTCATTTATGAGTTTTTCACCTAAATTATCCTCAATATTTTGTTTATTGTTAATAACAAATTTATTTAGAGCTCCTCTTTGAGATTCAATCAATTTATCTATTTTTTTTTTTTTTTTTTTTAAGTTTTTCATATCCAGATGCATATTTTCTAGTAAACATGTTTAATTAAGAATACTAACAAATTAAACAAACACGATTTATCAAAAATAAATTATGACTATAATAAAATAAATGAGAAAAATAGAACAATAAAACCTGATTTGGCAAATGAATTATGAAGCAGTTCTTGAAGATAGGACAAGAGACTTAGTCACTCGGAGCCGGAGAGGAAAAGAAAATGATGAGATAGGTAGAGAAGAAAAACTCAGAAAAGAGCAAGCAAAGAGGAGAGGTAAAGTGGCAAATATAGAGACTGATATTTAAAATGCCCATGGTGACAGCAATTTATATTTTTGGCTTTTGGCTTTTCCTATATGGCTAAATAATAAATAAAAATAAATAATAATATTTTATTTCTTCTAACGTTTATATTTTCATCAAAAACAAAAATTTCTGGAGAGAGGCCAATGGCCATGATGATGAATGAATGTGGTAGGCATGTATAGGGTACTGTAGCGTCAGGGCGTTAGGGTACTGTAGCGTCAGCTCTAGGGAATTGGCCTTAATGATGTCAAAAGGCTTTAATGTTTTGTCTTTTTTTTAATTTATTTTTTGAATTATTTTTAAAATTTATAATAGACTTATTAATTGAGGTCTTATTAAATTGAGGCCTTAAATTTTGATAAAAAAAATTTTCGGCCTTACTAAAAAAAATTTGGGCCTTCAATTTTTTTTTTGGGTCCAAAATAATTTTTCTTTTTTTTTTTAAAATTTTTTTTTAACTCAAATTTTTTTTTTTGGGCCTTATTAAATTGGGGGCCCTAGGCGAGGGCCTAACTCGCCTAGGGCCTGAGCCGGCCCTGTGTACGTGTGTGTGTAGAGAAGAAAGGGAGAAGATGAAAGCAAGGAGGAAGAGGGAGAAAGAAGAGTGATGTGCGTCAGATGAGAGGAGGAAGAAAGAAGAAAAGAAAGGAAATGGGGAAGCGGGCTGCTGCACGTGGGGCCAACCAAAAATGCTTGCCTTTTTGCGTTTTTCTTTTAAAACTATGGAGATAAGATATCTCCAATTACTAATGGCAGCTTGACATGTGTATGTGATAAGATTCTCTTTCAATTTTAAAGCCTCATCTTTTATAAATTGTTATATTACCCCACCTCTTATTAATTATATCTTTTTTGTTCTTTTTAATTCCCCACACTACTTTTATTTATTCTAACCACAACTTATATATCATTACCATTAATCATTTACCACACTATAACTTATTATTAAACTTTTCTCTTCTAACACTATTAACCTACTTTATTTATTAATCGATTGTCACACTAATATCTTTATTAGTTAAACTCGTTGTCACATAAAACTTATATTACATAAGTTTATCATCGTTAAATAGTATTGTTATTATATTTATTACTCTAAATTATTCCATGCATTATTTATTCTACTAATTAACACAAATTAATATGAGGCTACTAGTAATAAACTTAATCATTTTCTCGGGTCGAAAATTCAACTTTTGTTCTTTTTCTTTTTCTTTTTCTTTCTTCTTCTTCTTCTCACGGCAGCAGCTCCTCTTTCTCAATCACACCGTCGTTGACTCTCTCTCTCGGCCATGTGTGCGTGTGTGTAGAGAAGAAATGGAGAAGATGAAAGAAAGGAGGAAGGGGGAGAAATAAGAGTGATGTGCGTGAAATGAGAGGAGGAAGAAAGAAGAAAAGAAAGGAAATGGGGAAGGGGGCTGCTGCACGTGAGGCCCACCATAATGGCTTGCCTTTTTACATTTTTCTTTTTAAAACTAAGGAGATAAGGTATCTCCAATTGCCAATTGCAGCTTGACATGTGGCATGGGATAAGATTCTCTTTCTATTTTAAAGCCTCATCTTTTATAAATTGCTATATTACCCCACCTCATATTAATTCTATCTTTTTTGTTCACTTTAATTCCCCACACTACTTTTACTTATTCTAACCACAACTTATATATCATTACCATTAATCATTTACCAAACTATAACTTATTATTAAACTTTATTCTTCTAATACTATTAACCTATTTTATGTATTAATCGATTGTCACACTAATATCATTACTAGTTAAACTCTTTGTCACTTAAAACTTATATTACATAAGTGTATCATCATTCAATAATATTGTTATTATATTATTATGTCACAATTATTATTATTATTATTATATTTATTATTCTAAATTATTCCATGCATTATTTATTCTACTAATTAACACAAATTACTATGAGGCTACTTGCAAAAAACTTAATCATTTTCTCGGGTCAGAAATTCCACTTTTGTTCATCACTTTCGTTCTTTTTCTTTTTCGTTTTCTTTCTTCTTCATCTTCTTCTTCTTCTCACGGCAGCAGCTCCTCTCTCTCAATCGCACCGTCGTTCACTCTCTGTCTTGGCCATGTGTTCGTGTGTGTGTAGAGAAGAAAGGGAGAAGATGAAAGAAAAGGAGGAAGAGGGAGAAATAAGAGTGATGTGCGTGAGATGAGAGGAGGAAGAAAGAAGAAAGGAAAGGAAATGGGGAAGGGGGCTGCTGCACGAGGAGCCCACCAAAAAGGCTTGTCTTTTGCATTTTTCTTTTAAAACTAAGGAGATAAGGTATCTCCAATTGCCAATGGTAGCTTGACATATGGCATGTGATAAGATTCTCTTTCTATTTTAAAGCCTCATCTTTTATAAATTGCTATATTACCGCACCTCATATTCATTATATCTTTTTTGTTCTCTTTAATTCCCCACACTACTTTTATTTATTCTAACCACAACTTATATATCATTACCATTAATCATTTACCACACTATAACTTATTATTAAACTTTATTCTTCTAATACTATTAACCTATTTTATATATTACTCGATTGTCACACTAGCATCATTTTTAGTTAAACTTTTTGTTACTTAAAACTTATATTACATAAGTATTTCATCATTCAATAATATTGTTATTATATTATTATCTCATAAATATTATTATTATTATTATATTTATTATTCTAAATTATTTCATGCATTATTTATTCTACTAATTAACACAAATTACTATGAAGCTACTAGCAATAAACTTAATCATTTTCTCGGGTCGGAAATTCCACTTTTGTTCATCACTTTCTTTCTTTTTCTTTCTCGTTTTCTTTCTTCTTCTTCTTCTTCTTCTTCTTCTTCTCACGGCAGCAGCTCCTCTCTCTCAATATCACCGTCGTTCACTCTCTCTTTCGGCCATGTGTGCGTGTGTGTGTAGAGAAGAAAGGGAGAAGATGAAAGAAAGGAGGAAGGGGGAGAAATAAGAGTGATGTGCGTGAGATGTGAGGAATAAGAAAGATGAAAAGAAAGGAAATGGGGAAGGGGGCTGCTGTACGTGGGGCCCACCAAAATGGCTTGCCTTTTTGCATTTTTATTTTAAAACTAAGGAGATAAGGTATCTCCAATTGCCAATGGCCGCTTGACATGTGGCATGTGATAGGATTCTCTTTCTATTTTAGAGCCTCATCTTTTATAAATTTCTATATTAACATACCTTATATTAATTCAATCTTTTTTGTTCTCTTTAATTCCCCACACTACTATTATTTATTCTAACCACAACTTATATATCATTATCATTAATCATTTACCACGCTATAACTTATTTTTAAACTTTATTCTTCTAATATTATTAACATATTTTATATATTAATCGAGTGTCACACTAACATCATTATTAGTTAAACTCTTTCTCACTTAAAATTTATATTACATAAGTATATCATCATTAAATAATATTGTTATCACATTATTATCTCACAAATATTATTATTATTATATTTATTAGTTTAAATTATTCCATGCATTTTTTATTCTAATAATTAACACAAATTACTATGATGCTACCAGTAATAAACTTAGTCATTTTCTCGGGTCGGAAATTCCACTTTTGTTCTTTTTCATTTTCATTTTCTTTCTTCTTCTTCTTCTTCATCTTCTTCTTCTTTTCACGGCAGCAGCTCCTCTCTCTCAATCTCACCGTCGTTCACTCTCTCTCTTGGCCATGTGTGCGTGTGTGTGTAGAGAGGAAAGGGAGAAGATGAAAGAAAGGAGGAAGAGGGAGAAATAAGAGTGATGTGCGAGAGATGAGAGGAGGAAGAAAGAAGAAAGGAAAGGAAATGGGGAAGGGGGCTGCTGCACGTGGGGCCCACCAAAAAGGCTTGCCTTTTTGCATTTTTCTTTTAAAACTAAGGAAATAAGGTATCTCCAATCGCCAATGGCAGCTTGACATGTGGCATGGGATACGATTATCTTTCTATTTTAAAGCATCATATTTTATAAATTGCTATATTACCCCATCTCATATTAATTCTATCTTTTTTGTTCTCTTTAATTCCCCACACTACTTTTATTTATTCTAACCAGAACTTATATATCATTACCATTAATCATTTAGCACACTATAACTTATTATTAAACTTTATTCTTCTAATACTATTAACCTATTTTATATATTAATCGATTGTCACACTAACATCATTATTTGTTAAACTCTTTATCACTTAAAACTTATATTACATAAGTATATCGTCATTAAATAATATTGTTATTATATTATTATCTCACAAATATTTTTATTATTATATTTATTATTGTAAATTATTCCATGCATTATTTATTCTACTTATTAACACAAATTACTATGAGGCTACTAGTAAGAAACGTAATCATTTTCTCGGGTCTTACAGGTTTTTCGTCATTGTCGCATGGAGAGCCTTCTTTGGTGATTGTTGTATATCAGAAGCTGGACATCCTTGGGGAGCAACAGTATCTGTGGCAGCATGTGTGTGTTGAGAACTAAGGCATGAGTTTGCATTGTCCAAACCATTTGTAGCCCCTACGCATCATCACCAGTAGCAAGCCATTAATTAGATAGTGGAAAAATACTAGAAAATATGACATATTTATGGTAAAAGAAAAATAGTTACTCACCATTAGAATCTAGATCTGAATTGCTCATTTGGGACACTGACAAGTGTTCTATGAAGCATGCCTTTCTGGACGTAGGTTGGTTGAAAACCCAACCAGCTAGATGAGTCCTCTCTTGTTTCAAAGTGGCGGAACACTCTGAAGCCAAACTACGCTCAATCCATTGCCTCTTCACTATTTGATACTTCATCAAGTTTGGTGCCCCACGCTTGTGAGACCTCGGCATAGCATTGTGCGATAGCCCACATGATCTCATACCATGAGTGGCTTCTAGTCATTCTGAGGAGAGTTTGACCAAGACCTTCTTCAATGCTAAGGCTTCACTTGTACCCATAATGACAAACTGTAATAATTAAACAATGCAAGTTTTCAGGTATTGGGCAAGGCAACAACAACCCCTGCAAAAGTTTTTTCAGTAGATAACCAATACAATAAATTATTTGTGGAATGAATATGCAATTGATACTCTTGTTTAGAAGAAAAAAAATAATAATAATAAAGAAAGAGATAAATAATGAAATGTGATAGCATAATTAATACAAGCAGAAAGTATGAGATAATAGTGTTCAATCTAAGAAAAATATGGATAAACAAACAATTTCCTTAGTTAGCCTTGTTTTGATATTGACATGGAGATAAATAACTAAAGATTTCATTTAAACAAGTCCATCACGTGGTAAATAATCAATAAACATCCAGCGAAAACCACATTCAAAGAGTCTTACATAAAAAGATTCACCATCTTGAAAAGGTACAACCTCGGTGATTCGAAAATTCTCTCCCTATTCCACCTTTTTAATTGACTTAAATATTAAAGGTTCCTTAATTTTTGAATGCCAATATGATTTCAATAACAATTTTCTTATTTTACATGTGTCCTTCAATCGTGCAATGCTTCATGATGTATAAATGATTATTTTTCCAATTTTTCGATATAGATTATCTAAAGGGAAAACTTTATTTACCACCTATTATCTTTCATTACCTTTTCAATCATATTCTTAAACTTTAAAAAATATCAATTTAGGGTTATCATCTTTTAGAAGTTTGCAATATTAACCCTTACGTCAAAATTTAGCATTAAATCAAACGGTTGATGAATGATTTTTTTTTTTTTTTTTTTTGAAATGGGATTCCAATATATTAATATTCCAAAACTCTTTGATCAGAAAGTACAATATCCCTAATGCATCGGGGTATAAACTCTATCCAACTAGTATCATCAGTGATAGTCTGGGCCATCTTAGCTAATCGGTGAGCCACTTCATTCGCATCTCTCTTAACGTTCTAGATCCATCATTTCTGAATTTGCTGAAGAAAAATCTTTGCATCATCCACCAAATGACCATACTTGTTCTAGTAACTCTCTTCTTTCCGAAAAGCATTAACCACCTCCAAAGAATCACCCTCAAGAGTAATGTTAGGATAGCCCTTCTGCATGCCAAACTCCACTGCCGCCCAAGCTGCAAAGGCTTCAGCTACTGCAAGGTCAGAGATCCGAGGACGGTTCATGCACTTTGCCGCCAAAAACCTTCCACCACGATCCCTTGCTATAATACCTACACCCATCATCCTCCTTTGTTTGTCAATACTAGCATCCCAGTTGATTTTAACAATTCCCTCCCGTGCCTTCTTCTATCTTGCTCGACAGGTAGTATTGGGTACTTGATGTTGCTCATGCCTACTCTGATTTGCCTTGCACGATGCCTCCTGCTGGTCTTTGGCACGCTGAAGAAGGGCGCCAGGTGCTTCAAACCCTTCACCGAAGACATATTTGTTTCTTCTTAACCAAATGTGTCGTGCCACTCCTACCACCAAATCAATCTCCTCCGCCCCTATCCTCTCGAACAACATTTCGAGAATATTTGTGAATGTGTCCTCTACACTTGAGCACTTTGATATCTTGATACTGCACTCATACCACGCGTCCCTCGCTGCTGGGCAACTCCACAACACGTGCCCAACTGTCTTTACCGAGGATTCGCATAGTGGGCAAATTGGATCATCAATAACGTGCCTCATGTGAAGATTCTCCTTGTGGGGAGAATATTGCTGCAAGCCTGCCAAATAAAAGTTTTCACCACCCTCGAAACCTTTAGACTCCATACACTCATCCATAACGTTTTCATAGATTGTGAGTTTGAACTTGTCCCCACTGCCATTTGCTTCTCCTTCTTCATCATGTGGTAAGCACTACGAACAGTGAAGTCACCACTTTTGTTGCCCGCCCATACCAGTTTGTCCTCTTGCCGAGTTGGACACAAAGCTATCTCACAACTCTTTTCCACGTCCTCCCCATTGAAAATTTCCTCAACCATAGGGATGTTCCACCATCTTTTCGATTCATCTATAAGTGGACTCACTGTGGCCTCTCTGTTTATGATCCTTATTGGAGCTTGTACCACAGAAGTAGTGGGGAATGCAGCCAGCTATCATTCCAAATATTAATTGTTCTTCCGTCTCCCACCCTCCACATCATCCTAGCTTGTAGATATTTCTTTGCATTCCAAATGATATGCCAAGAGTATGATGGTTTATTTCCCAAAGATGAATCCAAGAAATTGCCATTTAGGAAATATTTCTCCTTAAATATTTTAGCCACAAAAGACTCTGGAGATTGGGTTAGCCTCCATCCTTGTTTCGCAAGCAAAGCCATATTGAAACTTTCTAGATCACGGAAACCCATCCCCCTTTCTCCTTTCCCTTTCTGCTCTGTTGAGCAAAGTTGTGAGTCCTTCGGCACACAAAATAAAGAAATGGGGAGAGAGAGGATCTCCTTGCCGTACTCCCCTTGAGGGGTTAATTTTCCCATACAGTTGCCCATTGATAAGCATCGAGTATGAGACAGTTCGTACACAAGTCATAACCAAAGCCACCCACCGATCAGCAAACCCTAACTTCCTCAACATTGCCTCTAGGAAATCCCATTCCACATTGTCATAGGCTTTGCTTATATCTAGTTTAAGGGCCATGTACCCTTGCTTGCCTTTCATTTTTGCATCCATTGAATAAAGCGCCTCAAAAGCAATTAGAATGTTGTCTATTATAAGTCTCCCCGGAATGAAAGCATTTAATTAGGAGAAATCATAGTAGTTAAAATCTACTTCATTCTGTTGGCTAAAACTTTGGAAATAATCTTGTAAAACACATTGCACAAACATATGGGCTAATTCAGTGTTGATGTGTGTTCTTGAAAAATTATGGATTTCCAACTGTTCTACCTCCTTCCACAAAATAGCTAAACCTCCATTTCTGCCCATAGGTTCCACCACAAATAATCCAGCAAATCTGAGTTTTACCCTCAGCCATTTCATCCATTTCTTTCTTCTTATGGTTTCAATAAGAAGCATAAAGGTGGGTTGCTTCTCCTTTTCCATTTGGCAAATGTCACAAATTGCTCGGGGGTTCCCAAGCCCCTGGCAATTCCAACTTAAGAGTTTCACTGTGAGCAGCGGGGATGATTATCAGCCTCCGCCAAAACCTCTTGCACCACCTTCTATCCCTTCTCTCCCTTTCTTCTTTTTTTATTTTGGTCTCCCAGCCCCATTGTTGACTACTGCAAAAATTCTTTCCTCTTCCTCTGCCCAATTCTGATAGCCATGTTGGTACAACCCTTATCTCCCTTCGCTTGGGCCTTGCGCTTCCAGCCACATAACGAATTGCAGCCCTTTGATAATTTCCCCTCTACGTGCATGCTATCAGTCAACATTCTGTCTTCCTCCACATACCCCTCGCCGGCTAACATTTCTGCCTCTATCTCATCCTGTGTCCTTCCCATATGATATTTTCCTAGAATCATCTTTCTGGACCCACCATCTTTTAAGCCCTCCAAATCCCCTCCTCCTATTTTTGTGGACTGTGGCCCATCTCCCTCACCACCATTAATTAAAACTCCATTCCCTCTTGGGCTCACCAATGTTTCGGTAATACTTGACCCCTCCCTAGTGCAAGTGTCCGCTCCTTTTGACATTCTCTTCCTGCCCTCTTGCCACTTGGCGTTAAGGGCCAAATTCATCGCGTCATTAAACTCCCTTCCTGACTTATTGTGCGAATCCCACAGCTGCCCTGAATTCACGCCTAGATCATTCTCCTTAAGGGAAGAACTTGATCCCTCACAGCTGTCTTCCATTCGAAATTGATTTCCCCAGCTACGGTTTTCGTTTCTTACCAAAGCTGAATTGGTCTCGTTATTCTTGCTCCCGCCAGTCGGCGCATCCCTTGTCTGCGTGAATCCTTCTTCAGAGCCACCACTGTAAGTCCTCCTTGGCACCTCCGTCCTCAGCCACACCAGCTAGTTTTTCTCTTCTTCCCATGCTTTATTCCCCGAGAATGGTTTAATTGGACATCCTTTTGCACCATGGATTATTCAACCATAGTGGAAACATAAAAGCGGTAATTTCTCATACTTGAACGTCACCTAGTGCGATTTGCCCATAAGAAGTAAAGCTTGACCTCTTTCCAAATGCTGCCTGAGATCAAGCTTCACCTGGATTTGCAGGCACCTACTGTAGCGCCCCAGAATTTTCAAAGTTATAGATTATTTTGATGATGATGTTATTTTAATGTCAATTTTAGACAATGATTTTTTTTGGGAAATTTATGGTGTTATAGAGAGTGATAATTAGAGAATGGTAATTGGTGAAATAATAAGATAGTAAATGGTAAGAAGAATTATATTGGTAGCTAGAATATTAAGGGAATGTAGAATAGTCAATGGTAGGTATAATGGTATTGGTAGAAGGAGGGTAGAATTGTAGATGGGTAAATGTAGGTATAATAGTGTTGGTAGATGAAATAGTAAAATGAGGGTAGAATTGTAGATGGATAAATGTAAGTATAATAGTGTTGGTAGATGAAATAGTAAAATGAGGGTAGAATTGTAAATGGATAAATGTAGGTATAATAGTGTTGGTAGATGGAATAGTAAAATGGAAGGTAGAATAGTATTTGGTTTTTTTTCCTATAAATAGAGCTCTTCCCCTTCACAAATTTCAGCACTCCTCTCCCTTCTCTTCCACATATTCTTCCTTCTTCCGTTTTCTACTCGGTCTTTCTTCTTTCTGAAAGTGTTTATACGAAACAGAGAGAGAAAGGGCGAGACAAAGTGTTGCAAGAAAGAAAGAACACGAGAGAGAACAGACTTGAGAAATTAGTTTCAGAAGATATACTAGTGGTGTTAGTCAGATAGGAGCAACTAGATCCTTCATACCACTTTTTAGCTTCAGTCTAGAAGTAAGTAAATTCACTACCCCTTCTAAAATTACTTCATGTCATGCTATTTATACATTCTTGTATCAAATTGTAAATGATTATTTTATTTACCTGTCATGGAGATATGTTGCATGCATGAAAGATTTCTAAAAGAATTATTTAGAAAGTTTTTATTCCTTTAAACGCTTTCTAAGTACAACAAGTTTATATTTGGAAAAGTTTCCATTTTGAGAAAAGAAAGTTGAGAAATGATGATGATTATAAGAAAGAAGAATGATGATAAACCCTCCTACATATTGCCCTAAGATGTATCAAAAGAAGTACAACGAAAAGTACAAGAGATGAGATAAATGTTTATGAAATGAGGGCACATGTATGGATGAGAGTATTTTTGGCCCCAAGATAAGTAAGGATGAGAGGAGTTCGGTACCGATACTCGGATGGTGGCGAAACCACTGAAGGAGACTATGCCAGAAGGTGGTATTCCATCAACATGACCGTTGAGTGCACCAAGAAAAGAGTTAATTGACGGTCGGGCATGACTGAGGCCTCAGTTCAGTGTCATGGTCACAAGGACCCGCAACCCTCGTACACAGGGGTAATGTAATAGTGTACATGGGCCCTAATATGAGAAAATGATAATATAATTTTAACGATGATATATTATGATGATTTATAATGACGATATACTATGATGATTTACAACGATGATATACTATGATGATTTATAATGATGCATTATGATGATGATTTATAAAGATGATTTATGACGATGATCTATTACTAGATGTAATAGTACGTATATGCTACGAGAGATGCAACCGTACATACATGTATTATTATGGCTGGAGGTATATTTATTTGTGAAAATGATTTTCAAAACTGAGAACAAGGAGTAAAATTATTTATGGTTGTGGATTTTACTTGCTGGGACCCCTTTGGGCTCATTCAGTTTTATTTTCTTGTTTTCAGGTAGAAAGGACACTGGAATAGGAGGCCGGAATGGGGGCGGGAATAATTATTAACTTTCAAAGTCTTTTCATATCAGTTATTGTAATAATATGATATTCCGCAACTAAAGTTTAATGTTGCCTAATTTCGCTTGTAATAAAATCTCTTGAACAATGTTTTATACATTGATCGTATCCTTTAAAATCAAGTACTCTGATAGACCTTATAGATCTTTGTAAAAGTTTTTGTTGTAAAAGAAGAAAAAGTGGCAAACTCAGCCTTAACGGGTTGGGGATGTTACACCTAACCAGCCTGCTCCGTTCTCTACAATGTCAGCATCCTCCAACTCCCCCATGGACTCTCCAATTTTGGTAGCCATTGTTTTTGTCGTGCATAGCTGAGGCATGTCATGCACTTGGACGTAGAAAGGTGAGTGAGTAAACTGCATCTGCGATGGAGGCATGCTACCGTCAAACTCGTTCAAAACCAGAATCTATTTGTCAGAAGACCATGGGCAACCCTCCAAAATTCGCCTTTTGTCTCCCCCATCACTTAATTCGAACAGTCAGACGTTATCTTGAACTTCTTGAAAAACCACTGAACCCCTTATCGTCCATAGTTGCGTGAGCATGGATTGAAAAGCTTCTTTGTTGACATTTCATTCAGTACCAATCTTCCCCACCAAATAGCGTACCCCGATTTCTCTCCCTTCTTCAATCTCCCCCTTTGTGATCGATATGCCAATTGCTTCTCCTCCCGTAAGGGAGTTTACCATATAGTTCCTCTAACCCTTCTGCCATTACTCCCCTTCTTGCCCACTATCACTTGCACCCGCAACCGGAGAAAGACTACACCTTCACCTCAGATTCTCTCGAAGAGAAAACCTAGAGAGAAGACTCATGTGTGCGTTTCACTTCAAATCATAACTTAAATGAATAAATTTACCTCTTTCTATTAACTTAAATTTTTGGAAAAACTGGTAATTTAACATGGTATCAGAGCCAAAGGTCCTACGATCGACCCTTGACTACGTCAATTCAGCTCTAATTTAAATTAAATATTTCACGTGTTGGACCTCACTTATTAAAAAGAGAGTTTGATCTCACCCGTAATTTAACAATGAAATTCTCAAAATACTCATAAGATGTTTATAAAATTACAAAAATATACTGAATTTGGATAAGGTTATTTTGGAAATTTTACATCATTAGTTGGGAATGGTTGACATTGTAAGCTTCTAAAAATGGTAACCCTAAATTAACTTTTTTTTTTTTAAAAAAAATTTTAAAAAATAATTACAAAAATGATGAAAAATCAAGGGTAATAAGTGTAATTTTTCACTATCTAAAACATTCGAAAGCACCTTTCCAGAAAGTAAAGTGTGGAATATTTTTATTCATAAAAAAACAAGAGTGTAATATTTTCTTCTTTCCTGCCAAAAAGAAAATAAAAACTAATATCCGGATAGTGACAGAGTAGGTGTACAATGTGCAAATCTTGATTGGGTATTTCTTTTTCTTTTTTCGTTTTCAAAATTAACGTGCGCAAGGACATGAAATAATCTGTGTTTTAAGTTTAAACCAAGATAACCGCTACGCCTACGAGCCTCAACAGCTTATCATTTCTCTATAAATCCGCAGCCTCTGTGTCCCACTTTTCTCTCCCTGAAAACACGACAGAGACGGAAAAAGTTTCTGTGCTCCTCAACGTCTGCAACTAACTTTTTTTTTTGTTCTCTCTCTTTCTCTACTGGTAACTATGGCAACAATTTTCAGATCTCGGCGAGCCGTGGAGCCCCGATCGGGAGGGAAAATGGTGCGAGCTAGGCGGGCGGTGGGGCCGAGGACTCCGTACGAGCGGCCAAGATTGGCGAGTCAGGATGGTCCCGAAAACCCTAGTTGGCTCTCCAGGCTCCTCTACTCGCCTTCTCGCATCATTGTTAGTGGCGCCGGGAAGCTACTCTCCACTGTTTTCTCTTCCGAGACCTCGTCCTCTTCCTCTTCCTCTTCTGCCTCGTCGTCCGGTGGCGATTCAGGTTCAGGTATGTGCTTTTTATCTACCGTAATTTCGTGTATTGGGCAGGAAATTTGATAGGGAGTGTTTTGGGGGAGAGGCTGATAAAATTCTAGGTTTTTAGGTCATGGTTAAGGTGATGAAAACAGGTAGTGGAAGCAGTTTATTTTGAATTATTATTGTTTTATGGTTATGTGTTTAGAAGTTGAGGAAAATGTTGGAGGAAATGCGGTTGGGGCATTTTAATTTTTGAAATATTTGGCGAATATTAGGGGTAGAAAGTAAAAACCGAAGAGCTGAGCATATTTTGGATGCGTAATGGTCAATTTCTCTCCTATCTAGTATGGAAACAATCAAGGGATGGTTGCTTCTATGACTGAGCTGAAAGATGCCCTGTCCTTTTGTGGTCCAGGTTTGCTTCTGCCTGGGTTGGTGAAATGTAGTAGGAAGCTGGGGAAGTGGAAACATTTGGTGATTATGACTTTATTTAGATTGAGAACTAAATTGACAGTGCGTGTTTTTGAAGGGTTTGATTCATAAAAAATATGGACAGTTCATTATCTGTTGTTTCCAGAATAATAGGAAAGAAATTATATCAGCAGATATTGCATGAGGAGCAACCTTAGAGATAAATAAACTTACTCGAGACTTCCACCCCTTGTCTCAGTTTCGTTAGGTATAGTCTCTGGAGAATTGATGATGGTTTCTGTAGTGTTTGTGGTGAGATAAAAGCGTACTAGTATGTAATTTTGTTTGATGATGAATAGCAATTGCAGAACATGAAGATAAACAAAGGTGGAGAAAGATTATGTTTTCATTGAAATGAAACAAGGCAAAAGGTGTAGTGATTTGGATGATGGGTGGGTGTAGTTAGGGTCACTCGATCAGTTCTTGGAGTGTAGTTTTGAACTGTGAGATGCAAAGGGTTAGTGATTGGTTGCTTCGAGAAAAAGTGCTGGCAGAATAGTCTACTTCTTGGCGGGCCACTTGGTGGAAGTTTAGGATGTTGCTCTGCATGCCCAAAGAGAGTCTGGTGTCATGGATACCGGTGAACTTGTAATAGATCATGTTCCGCTATAGCAGACAAGGGGCTCTTATCAGGTTTTTCAGTGGGGTCGAGAAATAATAACGAGTTTCTAGTGTCCCATCTTGTGGATGATACTTTGATTTTTTGTATGGAAAATCATGAACAACTTTGTCATCTTCATTGTCTATTCTTATATTTTGAAGTGGTTTCTAGGTTGAAGATTAATTTATCTAAATCAGAGTTAGTTCCTGTTGGAGATGTAGAAGGTTTGGCTAGTATTCTTTGGTTGTAGTGTGGCATCTTTGCCGATGAAGGGTGGAATTGGGTACAAGTTTTAAGTTTCATTTAGTTAATTGGTCAAAGATTTGTTCTTCGATGCTATCAGATGGTTTGGGGGTAAGAAGTTTGATTCAGTTTGACCAAGCTCTATTGGAAAAATGGTTATGGCGTTATGCTATGGCGAGGGATGCTTTGTGGAGATTGGTGATGGAAATCAAATATGATAGCACAAGGGGAGGTTGGTGTTCTAAGGAGGTAGTGGGGCCTTTCAGAGTGGGAGTGTGGAAATATATTAGGGTGGATAGATTGAAAAAATTTAGATGGGCTTTTTTGTAGGGTAGAATTGGGGACGAGTTTAAGTTTCGTTTAGTCAATTGGTCGAAGATTTGTTTTCAATGCTATCAGGTGGTTTGGGGGTAAGAAGTTTGATTCAGTTTTACCAAGCTCTATTGGAAAAATGGTTATGGCGTTATGCTACAGAGAGGGATGCTTTGTGGAGATTGGTGATGGAAATCAAATATGATAGCACAAGGGGAGGTTGGTGTTCTATGGAGGCAGTGGGGCCTTTCAGATTAGGTTAAGGTTGGAGATGGGTCCAAGATCAAGTTTTGGCATGATTTGTGGTGTGGTGACCGGCCCTGAAGGCAACTTTTTCGGAACTGTTTAGTATTGCACGGTGTAAGGAGGCGTGGGTGGCAGATCATATGCCGCTCTTTAATGGAGTTTTGTAGTGGAATATATCTTTTATCAGACCAATGTATGATTGGGAGGTGGACTTGGTCATTTCTTTTTTAATCTTTTGTACTCTAAGACAAGGCAGTGAGGATAAAATATGTTGGATTCCCTTCAAAAAGCGGAAGTTTGAAGTAAGCTCCTTTTTATCATGTGTTGTCTATTCCTGCTGATTCCCCATTTTCTTGGAAGAGTATTTGGAGAGTTAAGGTCCCTTCGAGAGTGGTGCCCTTTGGGTGGACGGTGGCACTAAGGAAGATCTTGACTTTGGATAATTTGAGGAAGAGGAATGTCATGGTGGTGGATTGGTGTTGTATGTGCAAGAAAAGTGGGGAGCCAATAGATCATCTTCTTCTTCACTGTGAAGTGGCAAGAGAATTATGGGTTTTGATTTTTGTCTTTTTGATGTATAATGGTTCATGATTATAAGGGAAACAAAGTTGTTGGCAACTTGGAGAGGTTATCTTGGAAGCCGTAATGTCTTAGAAGTTTGGAGAATAGCTTATTTGTGCTTAATGTGGTACATTTGGAGAGAGTGGAATGTAATGAGCTTTGAAGATTGCGAGATATCGGTGGTAGAGCTTAAGAGCGTTATGTCCAAATTCCTTTATACATGGACAATGACGTACAATTTTCTGCATTTTTCTGAATTTTGGGGAGAAGCAAAATTTTTTGACATTCAGTCTTATACCTAGCGTGTTAAAATTGGAGGGCGAGATGATTTTTTTTTTTTTTGGAGTTTATCTTGATTCCATTGATGTTGGAAAATATTTTTAGTCTGACTGTCTGAGGCATGTTTGCTTGTCCAATAAACTCTTGCGTCATTATTGACACTATTTTCCCTAGAACCTTTTAGTTGCTCTGTCAACATTTTTAAAATTTTGATAGATGTACAGTGCAGTAGTTAATTGGGTCGTATTGCTGCTGAGTTGTCCAATTGCATAGAAAAACTAAATATTTCAATTTAGTTCATCAATGATTGAGATAAATATTATATAGATTTTATTTCCACTTATTGTCATCCCATACCAACTAACTAGATTAAACATTTACAGTTGCTTTATGAGATGTTAGCTGTTTTCATTTAGGGCTTCTTTGGTTCCTGTGGATATTTACAATAAGAGGCATAAGTGACTCTAATTTTTGAGGCCCTTTAGCTTTTCTGTTTTCAGCTATGTGACTTTGTCAACAAGATTGAAGCATATTCTTTTGATATGAATCAATCCATGTCTCATATATCTCTTTTAATAATTAGGATAAATTTTTAGCAGTTATTCTACTTCAGTTAGGCAAGAAGAAGAATTGGTTTTTCCTTTTTGATCCTTTTTATAGGATTGCTTTTAATTTCTTTTGCAGAGGATGATATTGAGAATGATGATGATGATATCTCTACTCGGAGGGCTAATGGATTGACACAGGTAACTGCATTATTTTTCTGTGTTAGAGCAATGGTTTTTTTGTTTTGAGAATTGGTTGATTTTACCATAGGTATATGACTGACCTGTATACCCAATATTTTGATGTTTATACATAATCATAAGTATATTTGTGTTAACAAATCAGTAAGGATGCAAAGAGAGTCAACTATTGTAGTTCTTCCAGCAGTTGCTGAGCTGTTTTGCTAATGAACGCTTGGGTCAGACAAGTTGTATTTTTCCCCTTTGCAACAAAAACTCAGTTGTAACTCCAGACAATTTTAGATTGGATACAAGACTATATGAAGGCCATAAACAGTATGGTCTATTTGCTATTCCCATGAAGTTTGCTCCAAGAAATAGTCCTCTCTCTTTGGACTCCTCCTTTCCATGGCCTTTGCAAACTTATTTTATATGGTTATACCAGCCCAATATTAAGGGCATTATGCTAAATTTTGATAGCAAATTCTCATTTCAGATGGAAACACTTACAAAGGCTGAAATTGGAAATTTTGTTTCCAGCCTTTGGAAGAAGCGGGGTTTGAAATACAGAGAGGGGATGTATTAATATTGTGTTTGGGATTGCGATTTTGTAGACCAAAAGATTATAAACCAAATCACAGAAAGTGTATTATTTGGGAGTGCCTTTTTTTTTTTTTTTTTGATAAGTAATAATGGTATATTCAAAAGCGTAGAGGGGCGCAACCCACATACACGAGAAGTATAAAAAGAGAGGGCCTAAGAAGGAGAGAAATGAAATAGGAAATTAGAGAAACTAATCTCTATAGGAGTTAGCCAAGCGGCCGTCCAGGAGTAAAGAGTAAAGAAGAAAAGATGAGTCAGTTCCTCTATAGTCCTAGTGGAGTTCTCAAAGCATCTAGCGTTTCTTTCATTCCAAATACACCACATAAGACACAGAGGGATCATCTTCCACACTACTGCGCTTCAAGAATGTCCTCCCGACCATCAGTAATCGAACAAGTCCCTCACCCTGCAAGGCATGACCCAATGCAACCCAAACTGATCAAAAATAGTATGCCAAAGAACACTTGCGATCTCACAGTGGAGAAGAAGATGATCGACTGACTCTCCAGTCTTCTTACACATACAATACCACTCTACTACCACTAGGTTCCTCTTACGCAGAGTGTCGTGAGTCAAAATTTTGCCTAGGGCCGCGGTCCACCTGAAAAAGGCACTCGCAAAGGCACCTTAGTACGCCAAATGCTCTTCCAAGGAAACACCTCATGGTCAAAATTGGACAAGGCCTTGAAGAGCAACTTAACCTTGAACTTGCCCTTCTTAGACGATGACCAACGAATCCGATCCACAGTACCTATGGAAATCTTGCAAGAGTACAACCGATCCAAGAAAGGAGAAATCAAATCCATCTCCCAATCCTGTATGGGACGCACAAAAATGACATTCCACTCGACAACCCCATTCCTCCAAATAAAGTTATCCTTCACCCAAGCTTCTTTATGTCTAGCGATACTGAACAAGGACGGGAAGGCATGCTTCAAAGAGGTTTCCCCACACCAAGTATCATGCCAGAAACGAACTTTCGAACCCACCCCCACCTCAAACCGTATACCTTTGGCAAAAAAGGTCCAACCTTGTCGAATATGCTTCCATAAACCCACACCATGAGAACCCGAAACCTCCTTTGTCCACCACCCACCATCCTGGTCTTCATACTTAGCTTTGATAACCTTATACCAAAAAGCCTCACTTTCATTCGCATATCTCCAAAGCCATTTACCCAAAAGAGCTTGATTAAACTGATGCAACTTTCAAATGCCAATCCACCGTATCGTAGGGGACAACAAACTTGATTCCAATTTACAAGATGCAGCTTAGGCTCGTCTCCCATCCCTCCCCATAAGAAATCTCTTTGGACTTTCTCAAGCCTTTTAGCTACACTCAAAAATTTCAGTTTGAAAACGTAAAAAAAAAAAAAAAAACTGCGTTTTTGAATCTCAGGCAAGAGATGTGTTTTTAGAAATGCACTATTTTAAAAGCTAAACTGCTATTTAAAGGCCAAATTGCAATTTTACCAAACACTTGACTGTGTTTTTAAAAATTGTGTATTCAAATTGTACATTTTAGAATCGCTATTTTTAATCATATTTTTTGAAATCGCAAACCTAAATGAACCCCAAGTAGATCGAGAATCTGATTGGTGTGCATTGAAATAGCATGAGCTTGCTAGAAGACGCAATTGAACCTTGCAGATCTTTTGTCTATACCTTTGTCTAAATTCCTCATTCATCCAATTTAGGAAAGATATGACTTGTTATCAGAGCTATAGAAAAATAATTTTTGTTGGAAAATTAAAATGAGGATCTCTCTCTTTTTTTTTTTTTTTTTTTTGTTGTATTGTGTACTTAAAAATGCAATAACTGATATGTTTATATTAAACATAATTATGTATTCAGCGCTAATATAAAAAATCTGTGACTGATGCTTTTGCTGACTTCTTTTAGTAGATTGCTCTTGACATGTTTTCCTATCGACTTCTAATCTGGGTTTAGCTCTGCTGATGCTAATATCTTCCAGAAAGTTTACCTTGATAACGGGTATTCTTAAAACACTCTTTTGGACCACACAAACACTTTACTTTCCTTTTATCATGCTCTATATTAAGACAACTACTCCCTCTGTTCCTAAATAAATAGTCTACATTTCCTTTTGTGGCTGTCTCAAAATATTTGGTCATTATCAGAAAATGTAAGAATTATTTTTTTACAGTTCCTATGATAACCTTTGTCAATTGTATTTCTTAGAAGGGAATACGATTGCATTTTCACTTTTCAAGGTAAAAGTAAAGGGTAATATTTGAGGCAGGCGAAGCTCATGTATTACTGGTTTCCTTCGAACTTCTACATTTTCAAGTGGGACAATAATTTAGGACAAAGGGTGAATATGTTTTTTTTTTTTCAGACATTTGAGTGATTTGTATTCTTGTATCAGAAGGATGGGTCATCAGAGATGATCAAGTACTTTAGGAAGGAGCCCCAGACCCCACTTGGCAAGAGTGAGACAAAGTGTCTAATTGAACAGTTACTTATGCAGGAGACCTTCTCAAGGTAATTAAGATTTTCCTTTTTTATTTTTTATTTTTAAATTTTTTAAAGTTTAGATTTCTAGTTGGTTATTCCCTGTCTCAATCACTTATGAATTTTCATTAGGAAGTATACAAAAGGTTCACCTAAAGAATTATCGATTTCTTTTTTCAAAAGCATCTACTCTATGCTTGTAATTTATACGTAGTTTAAGGCATTTTTAAATATATCCTTGTTTTTTGAACCCAAAATTTATGGCAAAAAATAGTATAGCATCTCTTAACGGTTTGACTACTCTAATAGTAGATCTTTTTGACCCTTCCAAATACATATGATTCTCTCCTACACTTGGAATCTTGGACTTCAGTGTACTTATGCAACAATATGAGACTAAATCTTCCGCATCAATTTATGATTAAGGGGATCAAAGGTGATATTGTATGTAGTTGTATTTGGCTTTAAGCTGTAGTTGAAATTTTAATATCTTACATCATACCTAAGAATATGGGAGGAAATTGTTATTAGTTGTGGGATTAAAAGAGGCGCCCCTTAAAGGTAATTGTGAGGGTGGAAGAATCGCAAGAACCACATTGATGTATGTAGTGCCTGTGCATGTGTGTTTGTAAGTACTCATGATTTTTGGCACTGCTCATGTTTTATCCTGAATAATTTAATTTTTTTTTTGATAAGTAATAAGAATATTTTATTAAAAAGCGTAAGGTGCCTCAAAAGTACATTGGATATATACAAGAGGAGCACCTAACTAGAAAAAAGAGAAGCGGGAAAGAAAATCCGCATAGCTAAGAGACATAGGGGAAAGGTATGCCACAGTCCACAAATACAAGGAATAAAACAAGGAGGTAAAATTTCATCCATAGAGCTTTCCAAATCCTTGAAATACCTGTTGATTCTCTCCCGCCAAATCGTCCAAAAAATACAAATAGGCACCATTTTCCAAACCACCACACTCCTAGTCCTTCCAGTGGAGCACCAGCAAGCGCACAAGTCCAAAACACAACTAGGCATGACCCAAGACAGACCAAGCCTGCTAAGGATGTTGCTCCACAGAGTGTGGGCAACCTCGCAATGAGGAAGTGATCTACCAACTCTCCATCTTTCTTGCACATGCAGCATCTATTAATGACAATCACCTGCCTCTTCCTTAGATTATCTAGAGTAAGAATTTTTCCAAGCGCTGCCGACCACACAAAGAAAGCTTCCCTTGGGGGAGCTTTGGTCCTCCACACACACTTCCACGGAAAACCGTTACCTTCCACTTTGGATAGGGCTCCAGAAAAATCTTTGACCTTAAACATTCCTTTTTTGGAGGGAATCCACCACAATTTGTCTTTGCTCCCCATTCGAATTGAGACTGACTGCAACTTTTGGAAAAAGGAAGCAACGACTTCTACCTCCCAATTGTGAGCCTCTCTGCAAAAGATTACATTCCACTGATAAGCTCCGCCAAGTAACTCCACGTTGGCTGCCACCGAAGCATCCTTCTCACGAGCAATACTAAAAAGCATTGGGAAGTCATCTTTAAGCTTGGGAAGTTGGAGAGGACAAAGGGGTAATTGTACAGTTCTGCAAATCTGGAGAATGACTCATTTGTGTGTAATGTGGTGCTTATGGAGAGAAAGGAATGTACGCAGTTTTGAGGATCGAGAACTTGGACTTATAGAGTTGAAGAAAAGGGTGCTCCAAACACTTTTCTCATGGAAAGTATTGTGGCATTCTTCTCAAGTCTCAACGCTTGCGGAATTCCTAGATCTATGTGGGCTCTTTTGTATACTTCCTATGTATATGGACTGCGCCCCTTGCACTTTTAATACATTGATATTGCCTATCAAAAAAAAAAAAAAAAATGGATCCTGTCAGATCATTTTCCTTTGATTTTGGATTGTATTGTATCCGCTGGTGGTAGTAGGTATTTTAAATTTGAAAATGTGGTTAAAATCAAAAGATTTTGTCGAGCAGGGGAAAACATGATGATTGTCATATAATTTTCAAGTATTTCTTAGCTATGTACTGGCTTGAAAGTTGGAAGCCTTGAAATCAGACTTAGATAATGGAATGAGCCATGAGGAGGTGTCTGGGAATGTAGGGAAGAAAAAGAAAAGATCTTTTGGATGGTATCTGGGAGATGGATTTTATTGTAAAGTGACGACCTGTAATTGAGGCTGAAAGGTTGATGAATGAATATTTTTCTAAGGGTTGACCTTTTTTGCCGATGAAGAACGTGGGTTTGCGATTGGGTGCGTCTTACAAGGCTACACCTATTTGGAAAACATATTTGATAAAATGGAATGTTTGTTGGCTGGATGGAAAATGCTTTATTTATCTTAAGGGAGGTAGACTGACTTTGATAAGTAAAAAAAAAAACACAATTTCCAATTTGCCTACTTATTATTTTTTCTGAGTTTTTAAACTTTGTTGTTCTTCTTTTTCTCTTGAATAGGGGGTTCTCTTGTATACTTCATGTGTGTTAGGGTTCCTTTGCACTTTTCTAATTAGATTAAATTACTTATGCATATACATATAGAGGGAACACCAGTTTGTTGACAACCTTAAACTGCCATTATCCTGAACCATGTGTTCAGGAAATGGTAGGAGTAGTTCTGCTATGTCGGTATTGACATGTAACATTATGTTCTGTGGATTATTCATTTTTTTATTTTTTTATTTTTTTATCTTTCTTACTTAATTGACTTCAAGTTTGGGGTTCTCACCTTTGACCAGGGAAGAATGCAATCGATTAATAATGATTATTAAATCAAGAGTTGTGGATTGGCCCTCTACTGAAGTTGCAGAGGATGGGAGACTGAGTGAGATACTCAACAGAAAAGTTGGCAGTGTTATTTCGTACAAAGCTAAAAAATTAACTTGCTGAATACCCATGTATGACTTAGGGTGTTAATTATATTTCAGATACGGACATGCCTGATCTCTGCAGTACTGCCATTATGGAGGCAAAAAAATGGTTAAAGGAGAAGAAGTTGACAAATTCAAAGTCAGAGTTGGATCATGGAACCTGCACTTTAAATTCTATTATGGTGTCACCGGTTAGTAACTCTCATTCCTATGGTCTCTTAAGTGGGGTGTGTGCGTGTGTGTTTGTGCACACACATATATTGCTGTTATATTGTGTTGGATCTTGGTGCCTTGATCAGGAATATATGATTGTAGTTTTAACTTTTACATGATATGAATTGACTAGTTGCATCTTGGGGATTTCTATTGTCACTCTTTAATATTGCAGATTCAAGGGTTCCTCTCTACAAGTCTATATCTTTTATATACCTCATACAACTTCTACTAAGCTTTCTGGACTTTACTGTGCTTGTGGTTCTCTGGGGAATCCTTGGATTGATTTGTTCTTTGTTTTCCAGAATTTCCACATAATTTATTCATTTTAACCCTCCATCAGTGTTCTCTTAGTAGTTTGATTTGTATTGACTATTCTGTTGTTTTTAATATGAGTGCATTTTTGAAAGCTATATCTGTCCACCCTAGTTTTATCAGAGTTTTAGCTTGTCTATAGTGGTCATCAATTCTTTACCTTCTTTTTACTTGCTTGGTGCTTTCTGGTAAATGTATTAATTATAACTTCATCGTCTTGTCAATTTCAGTACGTTTTAAGTTGAGTAAGCCTACTTATCCAAGTAACTTATTTCCTTGTAGTTTTTTCTTGCTTATATCTCATTCCATTTGGTTGCCAGTGTGGCTTTTTTGTCCTTGAGTTGTCTAGAGAAACCCTTGCTCATTTTCAACTACTGAGACACACAAGGACATTTTGCAAGAGTGCCTAGAATAAGTGGGCTTAATTTATGTGAGGTGGGTGTTTGTTGTCCACCTTAGGCAGTGGTTCATTTTTTTTTTTTTTTGGGGAAACAATACTTATCTCCGTAAACTTTCACCTCTTGTGTACTAGGGTTGCGCCCTTCTGCTCTTTTCAATTAAAGGAATTATTTATATAAAAAAAAACTTTCACCTTAATTGCAATGTTCTCCCAAACTAAAAAAAAAGGTTCTAATTGACCTCCCAAACTACTTGCTCCTTTCACTTAGCTCTATTTATTGAGAAATTTTTGTGAAATTCGATGGAACATTGCTCGTGACGCAAAATGGAAATAATAGAACTCCACGAAGAAATGGCAAGTAGACCCAACTGTAGGTCTCCATGGAAGAGGAGACGCTGGAGACCCACAACCAGCCGTGGGTCACGGCCAGAGATTTTTTAATCTAAGGCATATTGGTATTTTTATACATCTCATTGGTGGGTATAATAGACATTTGATGTCCTATGATGCATTTGCCTTCCAATCTTCTGGATCTTGATTTGCCAATGGCCCTTAGGAAGGGAAATAGGTGATGTACTCATCATCCCCCTAGTCAATTTCTCTCGTGTTGTACCCTATCTCCTTATTATGGGTTTTAGTGTTCGCCATCTCCAAACACAAAGGAGATATTCTACTTAGGCTACCTATCGAGCCCTGTACTGGCACAATCCGTTCTCTCTAAGTCAATCCCAGTTCCATGTACCTGTAACCCATTACAGTGGAAGTGCTTTTCTCTAAACTTGACTTTCACTCTTCCTGCTTGCCGAATGAAAAGAAAGAATGTTTCACTTTCTATACCGAGGGCATGCCTCTGTCTTGTTCATTGCGATTTTGAACATCAAAGGGCCAAGTGAAAAGGGGCAAGTAGTTAAGGGGTCAATTGAACTTGTTTTAGTTTGGGGGACATTACAATGGAGTTGAAAGTTAAGGGGGGTTAAGAGTAGTAGTTTTTTTTTTCTTCTTTTCTAATCCGGGGGCGGGTTTAGCAATTGTATTATTCATGGGCCTATATATGTCACAATAATTTGTCTATTTTTTCTTGTAGAGAAAGCTCTCATTGATGTAAGTAATGATGCTTTAATTGAAGGTTATAAATGTCTATGCCTGCTCTTTAAAAACATAGAAATATATTGAATCTAAAGGCTAAAAATGTATCAATTATGACTGCTGATGCCTCCAGGAGTTTACATTAGAAAATTGTTAGATATGTCAATTTTTCTTGATATTTACCATCTTGGTGATTTAGAATTTTTTTGTTTTTAAAATTTTTTTTCTAAGAAAAGGCACTGGAGTACAATTATTGAAACATAAAAAGCTTGTTTATGTAGGCATAATGCCCTATTGGTTGCATCTCAAAACTGATTCTTAATGATGCAGTTTACTGAAGTTGAAGTTGGTTCACCAGTGGATATGGCCAGAACGTACATGCAGGGACGTCCTCCATGGGCCTCTCCTTCTGAAAACCATGTTGAATGTAAATATCCATCCCCAATAGGGATACAGCTTTACAAGGAAGAAACTCCATTTTCTGTTGGTGGGAAATCTACATCCTCTTTGAAGGTGCCTTTGCAAAATTATTTTCTGTATATTATAGTGTTTGATGCTGATTCTTCTATTCCTTTTGTTATGATGGGTAGTATTAAGACTTTGGTATTTAAATTGATAATAATAGAAACATGCCCTCAATGTGAAAACTAGGTCTTGTTCCATGATGAAAGTATGTGGACACTTTACAAAAAATATATGCCCAGTTTATGAATGAATTCTGCCAGGGTGATGGATTGTAATTTAAAGGGGGAATTTATTAAATTATGGGTCAGGAAAGTGAGAAATGTGGCTGATCAACGCTGGCGCTGATGGAACCTCGTTCAAGTGAGGCGGAGGAGCTTTCTGTCATCACTGAAGGATGTCTGAAAAATTCTACCTTTAGAAACAACCACGAAGTTCCTCTGACCACCACCAGCATATATCTTAACTGCCAAATAACGTCCGAATTTGTTTGCACACACCTCTGGACAATAAAAGCTTTAGAACCCGCTTTGGAGGACTTTGTAACTCCTTTGAGGCCTGTGCTTTAAGCAACTACTCCATGGTAGCAAGACTCTACCCATGGATACCGATTGCTCAATGCCCTTACTCTCAAAACGCGAAATGTTAAAACCCCTCTTCCATTGTGAATTCAAACCATTTAGCTTCCACTATGAACTGTCTAGATAAACGCATTGTAGAACACCAAAAAGAAAAGAAAAAAACTAAGGTCGATGCCTAAGAAGCCAACTGACAGCCTAGGAATGTCGGGACGTGCTTACATGCACTGACGAGAGCATATTCATTAAATGAACTTATGAATACCAAAACTCACGCCAAGCATACATGAGTATGTACATACATCTATATGCGTGTTTATACATAGATTTGTGGGTGAGCTTTAGGTTGAGAATGCCCTGTTGGCTTTTAGAGTATATATATATATTTGTCTGCAAAATGGAGTTCATCCTTTAAGCTGGAATTGCTCCTTTAATTTTTCTACTTGTAAAGCATCTATGAAAGAAAGGAAGCAAATTATTCTGTTTTCTTTCTTTATCTGGTAATCATCCTTGCACTTTAGAGTTAATGGTAAGTTAAATCACATATATTCATGGGAACAATGGCATCATACTTTTTGGTAAGAAGGAACAATCTTGTGCTAGTTTTCCCCTTGTGTTTGTAGTCCTAATAGATTAAAAGAAGGAAAAAAAACACAAGAAAGAAAATGATATTTAGATGTATTATCTTTTCTGCGTTCTGCTGATTCAATTTATTGTGGTTCATGTGCTTAAAATTGAATGCAGCTGAAAAGGGAATCTCCAGGCACTGGGTCATGGAATATCCAGGAGGAAATACGAAGAGTGCGATCAAAGGCAACAGAGGAGATGCTAAGGACGCTGCCTTCCTCCAAAATTGATCGGTCTGCATTTTCTTTAGAACATAAAAGTAGCCCTAATTCTTTAGTGACTGAAAAACTAGATGATAGTATGGGAGATAAAATGCTGACCTCTACACAACCAGTAGATGCATCTTTGAACTTGGCCATAGAACGAACGACATCCCATGGCTTCCCTGGTATGCGTTTAATTACTGGTTGGAAGGAAATTATTTGGCTTATTCCAGTAATTTACTGTCATAAATCACAGAATAGATTGCCTAATTGTCAAAATTATCTTAAGTTTGGAGAACATAAAGAAATTAAATTAGTCTAAGACATGGGAATGTCATTTTCTGCCCCTTCAGTTTTGACAACACAAGATGGGATGCAGAAGGAGGCTTTGTCACCTAATCCAGCTGTAATTGCTTCTGAACAAAATCAGGTACCTGAGCAGTGGATTAGTAGTTTAAATTGTTATTTATTACTTGGATGCATGTTCATTTCTTAGGCTCATACAAGAAATTTAATTCATTTGTTCATATTCATTTTTCCAAATTTGTTGCAACTAGTGGATACCAAATGTTAGAATTGTTTTCTATAGTTCAAGGCTAATAAGGGTCAAGTTGTAGAATATCTAACATAGTTTACCATTTTGTTGTTAAGGATTTGGAAGCCACTCGAATCATTGAGGAAAAAGAAGGTGATCTTTGTAATCTTCTATCACGATCATTTAAGTTTTGCCTCAAAGCAACATAATGACTCTTTGCTAGTACTTCTGTTAATTTATTTGTTACAAATTGCTGTTAAACTGTGTTTATTCATTTTATCTTTTTGTTAATTTTTATAGGCTACAAGTGAAACACTACCTCTTATCAGTAATTGATTTTTACACAGCACACCATAATTTGTTAATTGGAAGTATGAGTACTCTATCTGGCAGTATGGAGATTTGAAATCAGTTGAGCTGAGATAGCCCTTAGGATTTTAGAATCTTTATACAGTTAGGATCCTACATGCAAAAATTACTTTATGATTTTAGGGGAAATAAAAAAAGTGTTGTGGTAGTGGAATGGTGTTGTATGTGTAAGAAGAATGGGGAATCCTTAGATTATTTGTTGATTCATTGTGAAGTGGCTACTCGGTTATGGAACTATGTCATTACTTTGTTCGGTATTGAGTGGGTCATGGCGTAAAGTTTCCTCGACTTGCTTGCTTGCTGGAATCGGGTGGGGGGTAGGGATATCTCTAAAGTCATTTGGAGGATGGTTCCTTTGTGCATCACTTGGTGTATTTGGTGGGAGAGGAATGCCCGAACGTTTGAGGATAAGGAGTGTTCGGTGGATGGGATGAGGAAGAATATGATCTCTATGCTACACTTGTAGGCGTTGGCTCACCACCGTATTGTTGTCCCGACTATAGAAGAGTTCTTGAATATGTGCTCTTTGTATATTCCGTAGGGGTTTCTCTTGTATATATCTTTGCATTAGGGTTGCGCCTCTCTGCACTTTTTCAATAATATTCACATTAATCATCCCAAAAAAAAAAAAAAAAAAAGAAGTTATCTGCTGGTTTTTGGAAAGCCTATAGGTATGAGCAGCTTATAGGTGGAGGAAGCAGATTGGAGAAAAGTTCTAATGTAGTAAGTTGAATTGGAAGAATGTGCTTGTTCTATTGGATGTGTATCAATAAAGTCTCTATAGACTCATATGGCTGGGAGCTATTAGAGGTTTCAGTGGAGATAAGAAAGATTGATTTTAAATTTTATGAGTAATGTATTGTTTATTAAAAAGCATAAGGCATTCCTAAGTACACAAGCAGTATACACAAGAGGCTCCAAAAGGAGTAGAAGAAACCCAAACGATACAACAAGAAAACCCACAAATCTACCCTTCACCTTTCGAGGGGTAGCCTTTAAGGTGACATCGATCCCCCCACATGGAATCCCCATCAAAGCCCAGTCCAAATAAGTGGCAGAGGGGAAATCACCCAAATGGTAAGGAAAATCTCCGTCTTCCCCACCCCAGAAATCTTTGTCGTCCTTTTCACTCTCCACCAACTTTGAAGATGAATTGAATCCAATCGGCCACTTTTGGGATTGGACCAAGCCTGAAGCCCTTCAACCACAACACTTGGGGAATTCCCCCACATGGATCCCCCATCAAAGCCCAGTCCAAATGAGTGGCAGAGGGAAATCACCCAAATGGTAAGGAAAATCTCCGTCTTCCCCACCGCAGAAATCTATGTCGTCCTCTTCACTATCCACCAACTCTGAAGATGGACTGAATCCAATCGGCCACTTTTGGGATTGGACCAAGCCCGAGGCCCTTCAACCACAACACTTGGCGAATCCTCCGTCCTAGGAAGCCCTCCTTGAGCCAACCCATTATTCAAGACTACACCAGAGACCCAAACCGTTGGAGTGGATGGGGTGGAGGGCATACCTGAAGCTTCCTTGCTTGGGACTCATAGAAACTGGTAGGGACAGAGGGTTGAGAAAGCCACGCCGAAGAAGACTCTTCACCGGTTTATGGTTCCCTCATCCCTGGGTTGAGCCTTTGTTGTATAAAATGTCAAAATCTGATCGGAATTATCTAGGTGAGCGCTGACGACGAGCTTGTTGTCCAAGAAACATCGGCGACACTAGACCTCATCGGAGTAGATCCAGTAGAGACCCTTGCCGAAATCTTCGGGACTAAACCAACCATCGGAGGAGCCTTCATCACATCCTTCATCAAAGTCTTCAACCTCCATGGGACTAGACTAACCGTTGGAGGAACATCCGGCATATCCTTCATCGAAGTCTCTGACGTCTCTGGAACTGGGTCGAACCTGGACTTAATATTGGAATTGGGCTTAAGAGGCCCTTTGGAATAAAACTGGAGTTTGGACTTGTGCGCTCGCCTAAAGGCCCAAGGACCCTTCTTGCGCCCTACGGGCTTACGACCCAACCCAACCTTCACCTGCCCAACCAAAATTGAGGCCATCACCTGGTCCAAATCTCCTAGCACCTTCTTGAAACTGCCCTTCCACGCCCAAAGGAGAGAAAACAGATCCTCCTTTTTGCTTTGCACAACTCTACCCTCAATTGTAGCATCACGTGATGAAACATCTGCGGCATGAGTAGGCCCAACTCCATTGACTGCACCACCACACGAATTTGAAACAGCTCAGTTCTTACCCACAGGATAATCCCATGTCTTCGGAGGTTCCTCCTCCCCCGATGGCTCAAGAAGCACCCTCGGCCTTGGACCTGGATTCTTCTCATTCTTCATCCCATCTGAAGGAGAGTCAATAGAAAGTGGAAGCTCTCTCATGGCTTCAAAGAATGCCATTACTTTGCTCAGTTCCCCAAAGAATATACTCTATCCCCGCCATTCACGAATTTTCGGCAGCAAATAAACCCTCTCTGGCACCCCACAAGCTATCTTTGACTAAGTTTTCAGTGAGGCTTCTCTTCAGGCTGTAATACAGGATGTTATCCACCAATTAAAGCATGTAAAACCTGAAATTGCATACGTTTTGTATTTTACTAAAAATGATATAGAGGATGTTAGAGGACCTTTTCATGGACTAATCAATTCTGAGTGGTTCCATCTTGGTGAGTGGTTGCTTTCAGTATGAAATTTTTCTTTGTACAAACGTATTGCAATTTGTGATCATTTGCTATCTATTTGGCTTTTATTGACAACTGTGAGAAACATATTTGCTTTTTGTTAAAGCTTTCAAACCAAAAGTTTAAGTTAATAGGAAGTCGGTGAGCAATGTATGTCAAGGTCGCCAACACCAAAACATGCCCCCTCACGTCAGGCCCACCTATTCATTGAACCGAATGCAGGCCTTCAATATGCCTGCAGATACACAAACAAACACTGAGATGAAAACTGAAATTAAAGAATGGGGGTCACGAATACTTGAACCAACCTCATGAACAACCAGGCTGTTACATGTTAGAATTTCCAACCCAAAAGCCTAAACTAATTGGAAGTGCACCAACAATGCAATCAGGTTCACAAGCATGCTAACACTTTCATTCTGTTTTGGATGATTTTACAAGCTTTTTGTCTTGTTTTGTTGTACTTGTTGCCTTGATATGATCCGTCAGATAGTTCATATGCATGAGTACAAAGTGTGTTGATTCTCTTTCATCCTTAATGTGAGCTTTTTTTTCCCTAACTAATTAAAAACCATCTAATGTAGGCTCACGGGATGGCACAGAAGGGATGGTGAGCCAGGGAGAAGGAATTCAATCATCAGAAGATATGAATACCGTATCACACTGGTTAGTTGGGTGTTTTGGTTTGTGGTTATTATTCTTAGGAAGCTGCTGCCATCCATTATTTTTTAGTTGTAATTTTTTTTCATATACGGTCTTACATTTTAAGCTTTAAAATTGTAATGTATATGCCATGAGTTTTACTTCATAGTTAATGCATGATGCTTTATAATTGTAGTAGTATGTTCTTTTTCACTCAACATACCAAAAATTTTGGCTTCGTGAGTATTAGCTAAAGTCATTTGTAGGGAAGGGAGATCGTCAATCTGAATGTGAGAGGCTTTCACACAACAAAATAAGTTGATTTGTAAAGCGAAGATGGGGGAAAGTGGAGACCCTTAAATCCAGCAGTAGCCCCATGAGCCAAACTCCTATATCTTGTCTTAAATCTTAAATTACTCACCTTGTATGTCTAGACAAAGCAGGACCCCTTGAATTCTACCTGCAGAGATATGAAGAACTTTTAGCCACCCCCCTTAGACAAAATCTATATTACATGAAGTGGATATATATATATCAGCTTCTAAAAGTGCATCAATACTTCCTTTATATTGTGTCAAAATAAATATGGCCTCCTTATGAAGGATCTTACTAATTCAAATGAAAAATGGAATGGCGTCATATTAATTAGAGTTGCATTTTCTAGCTAGAATCTTGCTTGTTGCTACTGTAGCTTAGCATACAAGGGCCTAGGACAAATGCTATACCTATGTGGTTTGGAAGCTTTTTAATATAGATACTCTCTTTAATACCCCCACCCCCCCACCCCCTTTCTTTTTCTTGGTAAGGTAATTGTCATTTCTGGTTTTGTAACTTTATGTTGCTGTGTATCATAGTGATGCTGGTCCTGTCAATGTTGATGGAAAAAAGGATGCTATTGTGACAAATGAGCAACGTAACTCTATGGTGGGAGGAACCATACAAGGTGAGAGTTCTAGACCAATCAATTGCCTTGCAGGAGAGAAAAAAAAAAAAAAAAAGACTAGAGATTGTCTTTACATTACTCTGGTGTTTGGATGGGTGTAATTTTTTAAGATTCCCAGGAATCCTAAGAGTACCCTGTTTGGTTGCATAGAATCAGGATTCCCAACCTAATTGCCTTTTGCTTCTAAATAGATGGGAATTCACATTCCCTCGATGTTGAGAATTTTTTTTTTCTTCTAAAGGACGAAAATCCCCATATTTATTATTAATAAGTTGCAGTAAACACCTTGTGCGCGTGCTAAACATTCTCTCGCATTCTCAATCCCCAATCTTACAAAACGTTTTAACTTTTTGATGCTACTATTTGGTTTTCTTTTTTTATTGGATATTGTCGTGGTTATACAAGAAAAGTTCTTTGCGAGAATTTTGTTATGATTATTTTTTAATGCTACTTTTATGGGTTTGATTGTGATCATGTATAAAAAAGTAAGGAACTATTTTATTGCACAAAAAAAAGGAAATGAACAGGTTTTATTTGGCTATAGATGAAAAATAAAGAAAAGAAATAAAAAAATGTATATAAAAGTGAGGAACTATTTTATCCTACAAAAACGAAATGATCATGTTATATTTAATTATTGATGAAAAATAAAGAAATGGACAAGTTTTATTAGTCATTGATGAAAAATAACGAAAATAAATCAAACAGTATAAACAGTTTATATATTGGAAAATAAGACAAAAATCACGGTTTATATAGAGTTTTTCTTCGATGTAATTTTTAGTACTTTTGTGTCAAAAAACTTTATGCACTTAAAGAAAGAAACATAACAATAGGGAAACATAAATAAATCCTACAGGATGTCTAGGAGTAAACCAAACATGAGAATCTTATATTCCAGGGAATCCTATCAGATGATCTTTTTTAAATGCTGGTTTAGTCACATTTCCGAGAATCCTAGTTCACATGAGGGGGAATGCTAAACTCCCCGAACCTAACGCCACATATATGCTAACATTTAACCAGGAAAGATGGAATAAAATTAAAATAGAAATCTCTTTAAATTGTATGTTTACATCCTATAGGAAAGGTAGAATAAAAACAAATAAAATTGTCTTTACATTATGTGTTGACGATGTGCAGAACTTGTGCTTAATATCATACAGTTCTAGCTTTATAGCTCTTCTTTTTGTGCTAGACCTATGAGCTGTTTACTGTCTTTTTAATTTTAATTTTTCTGAAATTTTCTGAAATGAATAGGGTACAGTGAGTTATATGTTCTTTTGCTTTGTTATTTATGTATCATTGTATTTATTATACATGCACTTCTTTCCTGAAGCAAATGTTGAATAATTTCTACTTAAGCCCCAATGTCTTAATAAGTTCTGCCGATTTCATTAAATGACTTCCATTTATTTGTATGAATATCAGTTTCTGCATGATGAGTTTCGTCTCTCATTTACTTATTGAGGTACCTATTTATTATAAATGATTGATGCAGCTACGCTGATTTTATATGGGTCACGAATATAAATGATTGATGCAGTTACGCTGATTTTATATGAGTCACGAATATCGGTTTCTGCATAATGAGTTTCGTCTCCCAATCAAAAGTTGCATGGGTCACGAATATCATCTTCTTTTTGCTCCCCTTTTTATTTTCCTTCATGGTCTAGCTGTTGGTTTGGGGGCTTGCATATAAGCTTTGACAAGAAAAAGTAAAGTCTTGTAGCTGTTTAGCTTACAAAATTTACTATGTTTGGCTTGGTAAATTTTCCTTTTCCAAAAATTGTTTTATAGAAATCAAAATTATTTTTCCTGAAATTCTCTTGAAAATAGCCATATCAAATTAGGCAAGACGGGAGTTTTGTGTAAATTTGATTTAGAGAAGGCTTATGATCACGTTTGCTGGGACCTTTCGCTTTACGTGTTAAGGAGATGTGGCTTTGGGGGGAAATGGCATAAGTGGATCGCGCACCGCATGTCCACAGTTCGGTTCTCCATTCTGATTAAGGTACGCCTAGTGGTTTCTTCAATAGTTCTAGGGGTCTACCTTCATTGTCTGTCGGGTTGCTCCATACCATGTTTGATACCTGAGATGTGTTCTCCTTTGTTTTGAAGCTGCTTCAGGGTGGAAGATTAATCTGGCTAAATCTGAATTGGTTCTTGTGGGTAATGTGCTGAATGTGAGTGGGCTGGCTCGTATTTTGGGTTACAGAGTCTCGTCTTTGCCGATGAAAGATTTGGGTTTCCTGTTAGGTGCTTCGTCAAAGGCTAAATTTATTTGGGATACTCTCATTGAGAACATGGAGAGAATATTAGCTAGAAGAAAAAGAGTTTACTTGGCTAAGAGCGGTCGAGAGACAAGTGGTCAAGTAACGTTATTAAGACCACACTCTCCAACCTTCCCATATATTTCCTTTCCCTCTTCTCTATCCCAATTGGTGTTGCTAATTGGTTAGAAAAATTACTGAGGGAGTTTTTGTGCAGTGGTTTGGATAATGAGTCAAAACTCCATCTTGTTAGTTGGAAGGTTTGTACTCCTATTTAGGTTGGAGGTCTGGGGATTAGGAGTTTGACCACATTTAATCAGGTTCTATTGGGAAAGTGGCTAGGGAGGTTATCTGTGGAGAGAGGCGTTTTGGCGCAGTTAGTGGATATATATATGGGGAGTTTGGTGGGTGGATGGTGCACAAAAACTGTCACTGGACCCTATGGGGTGAGTCTTTGGAAACAAATTAGGAGGGGGTGGGACACCTTCTCTAGTTATGCTAGTGTTGAGGCGGGTGATGCTCTCGTACTTGGTTCTAGTATGATTTGTGGTGTAAATATCGTCCTTTGAAGGAATCCTTTCATTATTTTGTTTTGCTAGGAATAGGGATGCTCCAGTGGTTGACCTTAGGGTTGTTAGTAATAATGTGGTTCATTGGGACATTAGTTTCATCAAGTTGGTGCATGATTGGGAGGTGGACTCAATCTCCTCTTTCTTCAATGTCTTGTATTCGGCTAGGGTGGGTTGGGGAGGAGATGATAAGCTATGTTGGGATGCCCTCAAAAAGAACTTTTGAGGTTAAATCTTTTTACAAAGTTCTTCCCACTATTGACTCCTCCTTTGGAAGAGCATTTGGAGGTCTAATTGGGGTTTGCTTTTTTCACTTGGATAGCATCCCTAGGAAAAGTTCTCACTTTAGACAATCTCCGCAAGCATCACATCCTAGTGATGGATTGGTGGTGTGTGTAAAAAGAGCGGGAAAACCCCGGATCTTCTTCTTCATTGTGATGTCGTGAGAGATTTGTGAAATATGGTATTTCAAATGTTTGGAGTATGGTGGGTTATGCCATGTTGAAAAAGAAGGGTTGGTTGGAATGATATTCATATTGTTTGGGATGTAATTCCTTAATTCTCAATGTGGTGCATTTGGAGAGAAAGGAATGCTCAAAGCTTTAGAGGATTGCGAGAGAATGAGCCCGGATCTCTGCTAACGCCCTTCTCTTTTTCTCTAACTTTGCAGATTATTGTACTCGTTTTTCTCATTCTTGATTTTCTGGGTGTTATTATCTTGTATACTTCTTATGTATTTGGGTTGTGCCCCTTGCATTTTCAATGAATTTCCTTTACTTGCTCTAAAAGAAAAATCTCCAGAAATTTGGCTGGTCCCTGATATTTTTTCCCAATTTGAATCAGTTGTTCAAACTGATTTTCTGCTTTCTGAACTATGTGGCTTATTTGCTTCATACTGTAGATTCGTCCTGGGGTTGCATGCTTTAGTTTGTTGATATAGTATGTCTATTTTCTGGACTAATGATTGTAATCAAGAGGAGTTTCCTTGGAAGAGCATCTGGCGTACTAAGGCGCCTCAGCGGGTGGCTTTTTTCGGATGGACTGCGGCCTTAGGCAAAACTTTGACTCATGATATGCTGCGTAAGAGAAACATAGTGGTTGTGGAGTGGTGTTGCATGTGCAAGAAGACCGGAGAGTCAGTCGATCACCTTCTTCTCCACTGTGAGCTCGCGAGTGCTCTTTGGCACATGATTTTTCAGCGATTTGGGTTGCATTGGGTCATGCCGTGCAGGGTGAGGGCTTTGTTTGCTAGCTGGTGGTCGGGAGGACGTTCTCGAAGCGCGGTTGTGTGGAAGATGATCTCTCTGTGTCTTATGTGGTGTATTTGGAATGAAAGAAATGCTAGATGTTTTGATAATTCCACTAGGACCATAGAGGAATTGACTCATTTCTTCTTATTTACGCTTTACTCTTGGACGGCCGCTTGGCTAGCTCCTTTAGTGATTAGCTTCTCTGATTTTCTTTTTCATTTCTCCCCCTCCTAGGCGCTCTCTGTTTATACTTCCCGTGTATATGGGTTGCGCCCCTCTGTGCTCTTTTATATATCATCATTACTTATCAAAAAAAAATTAAGCTGAGCCGAGCCGAGGTTGGCCTGTTTGAACTTGGCTTGTTGAATGTTTATATGAGCTTGAGCTCGAACTCGAAAGAAAAATTCAAACGAGTTAAGCTTGAACCCGAGCCAAGCTTGACTAATTGTTTTAATAAATTCTGATTCTAAACCATAAAATTTGATGGTTTTAGAAAAATAAAAATAAAAAAAAGAACAAATATATTTTATTCATAAGCAATGTTAATATTAATGGGAGTGAGCTCAGCGTGATTTGAACGCTTCAGCAACTCCTTTTCAAATCCCCTATTAGCCTCCCTCTTTATAGACATTCTCTTGTGGTCTCTTATTGATGCGGGACTCAAAAAGAAAAAGAAAGCACCTTGCTGTTTTGTAAGTGTTCACTTGTGGGGATTTTTAATCTTTTTCTCTTGTGTGGGACACCTAATGAGCACCCTCAACTCTCAAGTCCAATTGCTCTTCACTGTCAAGCAATTGTGTTTGGAGACTTAAATTGGGGAGCATTGCGGTGCAGGGGAGGAATGGCCGCAGTGCAGAGAGAGTGAGATAATAGATGGGAGTCTGCGTTTTTCTTTAAATGCTTCCTAAATTCCTTTTGTAGAAGGAAAGGGAATCCATGGATCGATTAACAGTGCCATACACTGACCAGCGACCACCTAAGTCTGTCCCTTACCAACTAGAGATGCAACTAACCTCTCTCAACACCACCACTGCTAACACCAACACGAACTCACAGACACTCGTTGAGAAAACAGTACAGAAACAGGCATACACAACACTCCTATGCAACAGACAGAACAAGAATTCTCAACAAAGACAAGAATACCCATTTCATATTTGGGTTCTCATTTTTTGTGAGTGGGGAGCTTCTGATATGGATTGTCTGTAAACAATTGAGGTCCTGCCCACTGATGGGCGCTGACCTTTAATTGCTACATAATGTTTTCTCTCAACCCAAATTGTTGCTACCGAAGTCGCTGTTGGTTTCGTGAGATTGTTAGTGAACCTATGAAATTGGGTTTTGATCCAAATAAGCCGCTTTTGGTCTAGCCTTCTGTTCTTTGGCAGTAATGAGTAAAACAGTGGGAACAAAAGGTGGAAGCCTATAGAAGTTTTGGTTTGTTAAAGGATGAGATCTATCAAGCATTTAAAGGGCAAACCATGTGTATGATTGCTTCAGAGAAGAAGATCAAGAAATTGATGGGTTTCTTTGTGAGCAAACTGAAGATGAAGCCTTCACTAATTTCCAAGAATCCTAATCTTTTACTGCTTAGCTTGGAGAAGAGAATTATTCCGAGGTGTTCATTTCTGCAACCTTTGATTTCAAAGAGGTTGATGAAGGAAGATACTAGCATTGTTCAACAAGTGAAATGGGTATATAATATGGGTTACCTATGGGAAAGAGGATACTTGGGATCCAACTAAACTAATTGAATATATGACACATTAATATTCTAAAAAAAATATTTACTATACTGCTAGTCTATTAGAGATATAAATTATAATATTAACATAACTATACTGATAATATATATATAAGCTTTGTTCGTGAGCCTAATCTGACTCAAGCTGAGCTTTGGCATGTTCAGCTCATTTAGTAAATGAGCCTGAAAATCTATTCAAGCTCTATTCATTTAATAAATGAACCGATTCTAAGCCAAGCTTGTTCACGAGCTGCTCTATTCACTTACAATCCTATTCTGGATTAATAGAAGCAAATCCCTGACTTCGTTTATGCCCTTATGGAGTAAAGAAAGCGAGGCAGGCTAAGATTCCATTCAAAGTAACATAAGAGGATTCAATGTTGCACTATCTTCAACTCTTCTAAGGATCTGGAGTTTTTTTGAGAAAAGGTCCCATCGTTAATATCATGATTGGGTTGACCAGGCCAGATCATTAGTGAAATATCATGATTGGGTCGACCGGGCCAGATCATTAGTGAAATATCATGCTTGGGTCGACCAGGTCAGATCATTAATGAATAAAATCTAAGCCGTACATAGCTATTCCAGCTGAAGCACTTGGAATAATTATACCTCTTATACTAGGAGTAGCCTTTTTAGTGCTAGCTGAACATAAAGCAATGGCTTTTGTGCAACGTCGAAAGGGTCCTGATGTTGTGGGTAGAATAGAAGGTTTGAATCTAATCTTTCTCTTTTCTGGATAAATAATTAGTTCTACATGTTTGTTTAACTAGTCACATGTAGTTTGAACTGAGGCTATAACACTAGATACTGAATATTGTTTATAAATCTTGGACTCTGATTATTGAATCTGACTTGACAATATATTGAGTGTTTGTTTTAGCTGGTGTCTTATTTTTCACATTTTGAACGGGGTGGGAAAGGTCAGTTAGATTATGTTTGCTCGGTCTAGTGTAGTTTCTCCTTCCTAGATTCCTTGGTTAGATCAGAGTGTTTCTGAATGACTCCCATGTAGATTTTGATTTCCTGGTGTACTTAATATCTTTATTTGTTTATTCACCTGACATGGGGTTGTGCTTTTGTAAAATTAGTCAATTTGTGTTCCTTGCTGTTAATTCTCCTACTGCTGAATGCAATTTCAGATTCAGCATTACATGACATTGAATGCTTAACATCAAAAGAAATTGCTGGAACAGGAGGTGCTATTGCTGCTAATGGTTTCCCTTCTTCAGGATACAGGTGAAAGCGTGGTTGGCCCATTCTTTTCTAATGCTACATTATTTTAAACCATTTTTACTAAAACGGGCTTTCTCTTGTTCAGCTTGCTTGCAGGACGGGATACAGAACAAAATCCTGTGCCGGGTGATGCGGAACACAATCCCAATAGTTCCAGCCATGATACGATAGCTGCAGCAGATGTCCTTATGGAAGAAACCTGTGAGCTTTTGACAGAATCTTCTATGGAGGTCCCAAATGTCGATAGCGTAGCGGAGGGCCGTCCGGACAGTTCTAATATGCAATATGAAGAGTTATCAGAGGACCTCTCTCAGCCAAATTCAAAACACACTGTGGAAGACCAGACTAGCAGGATTGTTGAGAACCGACGGGGAAAGAAAATGAGCGGATACAATAGGAGGGGCAGGAGTAGGGTTAGGGGTAAATGATTCCAGATTCTCCTCTTGTACTGTATATTTAACTGTAAACTAGCCTAGGAAATTGAGGATAGTGCCACGGCTAAGGCAGCATATGTAAGTTATGAAATTGACAACTAGGCAGGATCTCTTTTTTCCCTTTTTTTTTGTTTTTTACAGCTTCTAAGATTTTATTTTATTTTATTTTTTGTATTTTTCCAGCTTCTGAGATTAGGTCCCAATTAGCCAGGGTTCCAAAAATTGGGAATAATTGGGTGTAAGAACACTAGGAAATGCGATTTGTGCAGAGTATGATTTATAGGTGACATGTTAAAATGCCTTCTGTCCTCTATTTTGTAAGATATTAACCCTAGTGTGGTGTACTTGCAACAACATGCAAAGAATGCTTTTGTTCAATCAATGTTTTCGTTTAGTTCACAAGCTAAGATGCCCCCTCATGAAAGAAAATCTGATATTTTGAGTGAATCTTCTTTTGAAGTCCCAAACACAAATGAAAATTGAAAATGATAGGGTAGCCGCTGGTTTTCCATGTTATGGTGTGCCATTGAGCGTTTTTCCTCCAAAGTAAAAAACACCAGTTGGCAAGGCTAGCGGGATGCAACATGAAAGAAAGTGAGCGGATAAAACACTGGTTTTCATAATATAGTGACGGTGTAAATGATGTCTTTACTTTTTTGGTTTTTTTAATAGCGTGCTAACATATTTATTACATGGTGATACAATAATATTTAATTCTTACCATGAAATTACTCATTTTTATTTAAAGTGAAATATACAGAAATGAGATTAATTGCTTCAATTTTTTTTTTTTCTTTTTTTAAATGGATCAGCACGTCTGTTTTTAGGGTTTTGGACAATCGTGTCACATCACCTTCTCTCCATTTTTTTAAGATACATTTTTGGTAAAGGTTTTTTTCGAAGTTTTTGACAAATAAATCCATGGGTTTTAAAAAGTGATTAATCATTTACTAAGCTAAGCAAAAATGAACAAATTAATTCAACCATTAGAAAAGTCGGCAAAATCCATTAATATGCTAAATGGTAGGGGTGGCTGAGCCATCCTATGGCCTTGAGAGTGGTTTGATCATCTTCTCTGAGCATATTTGAGGGTGGTTAAACTACTCATTTTGGTTGCTCATGATTTGTGTTGATGTGTAACATTAATGGATTCCGTCTACTTTTTTAACAACTTAAACTAATTTGTTGTTTTTTCTTATCCCAAAGAGTGTTAATAATTTTTTAAAACTCAAGAACCTGTTTGTCAAAAACCCAAATTACATGGACAAAAAAAGCATTTATCTCGGTGTTTTTTTTATTTTATCCATTTCAACGGCAATACCGCCTGAATGGTGTTGTCTCGGTCACATAGGGAAGAAAGTTGAAGAAAGCAAAAAAACAAAAAGGTGTTTGGTTGCCGAGATATCTGCTAGTAGGAAACATTTTTCCCATTTTTGCATTAACAAATAAAAAACTCTCTAAACTATAAACAAATAAATCCGATTCATCTCAAAAAGTGGTTGTTAGTACCGGGGGGAAACCCAGGCAGCACGTTGGGATGGGTATCAATTCATTAGTGGGCCACACCAATCGGTGGTCTTTATTTGAATAAGCCTGAAGGATAGCTACCCTACTCATGGGTCTTAAGAGGTAGCTTAATTAGCTGGGATCACACCTAATGAAGTGGAGGTCTTTAGTTTGAGTCATACTTCCCCATCTTGTGTGGACATGTCAAAAAAAAGAGAAGCTACCCAACCCACAGTGGATGGGGGCCTTTGACCCAAGCGTTGGGGTGTGCGTGCCACCAATGACTTCACGAATGTGAACAAACCATTTGGACACCAGAGCACCCTCACCCCAGTCCACCCAATACCTCCACCCACTTTTAATGTCCCACTACTTGGTTACAAGCTCAAGTTACGGAGCTCGACGATAGCTGTGTTATTATTATTATTAAAAAAAAAAAACTTCCAAAACCATTCTATAAAAAAATTATAAAGATCTAGGTTTTTTCTTTACTTTTTATTTTTATTTTTATTTTTTATAAAAAAAAAAATTCTTTTTAAATATTTTTTACTATATATATATATATATATATATGGGCATTTTGAAAATTTTGATAAGATTTAATAAAAAATCCTAATAGAATGGGGTGATTGAGAAAAATTGAAAGTCGATACCCTTAATTGAGAGTTTTTAAACTTTGGGAGTAATGTCAAAACGAGTGAAAGTTCATGCGAGTTTTATAAAGTTTTCCCAATTTTTTTTAGTGAGTGATTAGTGAGCACAAGTTATTTAATAAAACTCTAAGGCTTCGTTTGGTTTGTGGAATAGACTCATGGAATAGAATGGTTATTCTTATGGAATAATAATAATTTTCTTTGGTAGGGTCCTATTCCTATGAATAGTAACTTCCATGAAAATAACTAATCTCTTATATAGAGAAATAGCTATTCTTGAGAGAATTGACAAGGTTTTCCAAAAAGACCACTTTTTTTTCTTAAATTTTTTTTTCTATCAAACTTACAAATTAAAAAACAAAAAACAAAATAGAATGAAATAAAATAAAAATCTTGTGGGTGGTTGTGCCACCCTTGGAGGGCCTAGTGGTGGATAGGCGAGGCCCTCTAGGGGTGGCACGGCTACCCGGAGTCTTACAGGGGGTGGTCTTGGCCACCCCCAATGGCACTGGGGTTGGCACAACACCATAGTGCCTGCTATGGCCGGCCGGCCATCCACACCTTTAACCATTTTTTTTTTTTTTTTTGTATTCTGTTGGGTCATGGACTAGCCCACTATTTATTCAGCAGTCCCCAGGCCCAGCCTGAAAAGGCCCAAACCCGAGACCTGCTTATCCGAGTCCGAGAGTCCGAGACCGCGAGTCTGAGACCATGAAATCTGAGACCCCCTCTAGCAGAGACCATAAAGTCTGAGATTAACTCAGGACACGCAAGTCTCGGTAAAGGGGATAACTCCGATATCTTGAAAGATGCTACTTTTAATAAATAAGTAATCTTGTTATCATATCTGTTTACAATCTAGATCCTGCATATATCAATGAAGATATGTCAGTTGATATCTAAGATCACAAAAGCGATCGAGTCCTACGCGGACGCTCTAATTTAGCATGGCCTAAAAGATTACAAAGCTGATTCTCTGATCTCAAGCCACTGAAATCATGGAGCAACTAACAAACATGATCTCTCATTCAAATGTTTGATCAGCCGATATCAAGGGATAAGATTCCTGAATGTGTGGGAAATCAAATTCTCCCCCTGCCTATAAATATAAGTCATATTATCAAAGCAAAGGTAATCACAACTCTCGTTATCTGAGCTCCGTAGTTGTTGACAATATCCTTTCTCTTTCTCATTCTGACTTAGGCATTGGAGTGTTCCCGCCGGCTCACCCCCGGTCACTTCGATCCTTCTTTCTTATTTGTTGTGCAGTCAAATAGTTCGTGTGTTGGTCAACTCAAGCTCGGCAGGCGTGCCACGTCATCATTTGGAAAACGGTGCATCAACAGTTTGGCATCGTCTATGGGAACTTCGATTTTCATCAGTTCTCTACTAATCCAAAATGGTGACTACCCGTTCCACTGCTACAGCCTCCAACGCACCGCCACCATCCGACCTAGCCGAATTCATGAAGCAGATGTCTGAATCCATGAAGGCTCTGAAGAAGCAGAATGAAGACCTGGCTGTAAGGCTCACAGCCGCTGAGGGCCGTAATAGCCAGAGGGACCAAGACCGAGCAAGAAGGCGAGGAGAACGGCTTGAGAGGGAAAGATGAAGGGAGATTTGCGATGGGAAGCGAACTGCAGGTTCGCATCGCGATGAAGAAGCAAGTTCAGTCCAAGCTAGCCATCATACTACTGTCCAGAATGAGGAGCATCATGAGCAGCAGAACCCAGAAAGGTCTCATCATACGAGGCCTCGACGGGAACAACTCCACGACCGGAATGAAGGCCAAATGAGTGCTGACATGGAAGATCTGAAGAAGAAGTACGAAGAGCTAACTCGCAAGTTGGCTGCAAAGGATGAAAAAACCCCTGCTGTGGGGTTTATGGATAACACCGACCTGCCTTTCACCGATATAGTGTTAGGTTTCCCTTTGCCTGACAACTTCAAGATGCCTCGCGTCAAGGAGTTCAACGGTAGTGGCGACCCTTCTGAACATATGGAAAGCGTCTGTGTTCACTTTTCCCTTCATAGGTTTCCAGATGAAATAGCATGCAGGATCTTTCCTCCCACTTTGGAAGGAGTCGCTCAGGACTGGTTCGCCAGATTGCTTGCCAAGTCAATAAACAGTTTCAAAGAACTTGGATGCCTCTTTTTAAGCCAATTCTTGGCTACCAAGAAGAGGATGAAGCACTTGGCTTGTTTACTGTCATTGTGTCAAGGGAAAGAAGAAAGCCTAAAAGATTTCATGCATAGGTTCAATAAAGAAAAATTGTTGGTAGATAACCCGGGGGATCAAACGGTATTATCCGCATTATGGCACGGAGGCAGGCCAAACGGGCCTCTAATGGCTGAAGTATCAAAGAATTCGACAGAGATAACTCTTCCCGAGTTTATAGCCAAGACGGAGGAGTATATTAATCAGGAGGAAATGATTAAGGCTCTCACGAAAGGTCAGGAGGAAGAAGACCAAGAAAAGGAGGACGCCAAAAAGGAGCTACCTGTAGCATCTGCTCCGAAGGAAGAGAAGTTTCAGAAAAAAGTAGTGAAGAAGGCTGTACCATCATTCCCAAAGATAGAACCCCGGCGACGTGAAGATCGAACGTTCACACCTTTGAATACCAGGGTCAACGAAGTGTTTATGGAGATCAGAAGAGACCCATCTTTCAGGTGACCGAGCAAGTAGCGGGGTGATCCGAGGAAGAGAGATCGTACGAAGTTCTGTGAGTACCATAATGATCACGGGCATTTAACGGAAGACTGTATAACCTTGCGACAGGAAATCGAAACTTTCATTAGAAATGGAAGGTTAGTAAGATTCCTAGCAGGAGAAAGGAATCGAGACCCAGTTCACCAGCAGCCCCTCCTGTTGGATGCAAACCGAGCTGAAGGGGGACGAGAGCCGAGACGTGATCGGGATGATGGTCCCAGAAAAGATCCGAGACCCTCTAGGGATCAAGGAGTGGTAGGTGAAATCCACACCATCGCTGGGGGAATAGCTAGTGGAGGACAGTCTAACTCGGCCAGAAAAGCCTACGCTAGGAAAACGCAGGCCGAGGAAGTCTTTACAGTACAAAGACCCTCCAAAGTTGCAAAAAAGGATTCAGTGGTCCTTTCTTTCTCCGAAGAAGATGCTAGGGGGGTAATGCAGCCACATGATGACCCGCTAGTTGTAACAGTGACGGTGGCTAATCACATGATCCATCGAATTTTGGTGGACAATGGGAGCTCGGCTGATGTTTTATATTGGCCAGTCTTTAAGCAAATGGGTATTGATTGTGAGAGGATCGAACCGTTTAGCTCTCCCCTAGTTGGATTTGCAGGAGAGCAAGTCCAGCCGATTGGCCTTATTTCACTCCCTGTAACGGCAGGAACGGCGCCCAAACAAAAGACCGTCATGGTAGATTTCCTGGTTATTGACCGACCAGGTGCCTACAATGCCATCCTTGGTAGACCCGCTTTGAATAAGTTGAAGGCCATAACTTCGACGTACCACCTAACGATAAAGTTCCCGATAGAAGAAGGAGTCGGAGAAGTGAAGGGAGATCAAACCCAGGCGAGAAGATGTTACAATACGTCTCTCAAGAGGGTCTTGGATCTGACTCCTATTGTCGTTGGTACAGTAGGTGGTAATAGCAGGAATGATCTGAAGGGAGAGCCAACTGAACTTCTGGAAGATGTGATAGTTGCAGAAGGCAAGGTTTTGAAAATTGAGACACAGCTCAATCCCATAATTCGAGACGGTCTCGTCATCTTCCTGTGAGGAAACTTAGAAGTCTTCGCATGGACCCATGAGGATATGCCAGGAATCGCTCCTGAAAACATCCTCCACCAACTAAATGTGGATCCAAGTGTGAAACCGGTGAAACAAAAGATAAGGAAATTTGCTCCTGAACGGAATATGGCTATAGCTGAGGAGGTGGAGAAGCTTCTCAAGGCTCGTTTCATTGAAGAAGTATATTATCCTGATTGGTTAGCCAATGTAGTATTGGTGAAAAAATCCAATGGGAAATGGAAGATGTGCGTGGATTTTACCGACCTCAACAAAGCTTGTCCAAAAGATAGCTTTCCACTACCCCGCATCGATGTATTGGTGGACTCAACAGCTGGGTATGGCTTACTCAGCTTCATAAACGCTTTCTCTGGTTACAACCAGATATACATGCATCAAGAAGATCGTGAGAAAACTACGTTCATAACTGACCGAGGCCTGTACTGTTATAAAGTCATGCCCTTCGGTTTGAAGAATGCAACAGCAACATACCAAAGGCTGGTAAACAAGATGTTCCAAGACCAGATCGGACGCAGTATGGAGGTGTACGTCGATGATATGCTAGTCAAGAGTGTGCTACCGGCCTACCGCAGGACCATGTACTCGATTTGCAAGAGACGTTTACAACCTTGAAAAAATACGGGATGAAGTTGAATCCCTCAAAGTGTGTGTTTGGAGTCTCATCAGGAAAGTTCCTCGGTTACATGGTATCAAGCCGAGGAATAGAAGCCAATCCTGAGAAGATACAAGCTGTCTTGGATATGCAGTCTCCAAGAAACTTGAAGCAGCTTCAGCAATTGACAGGGATAATAGCGGCACTAAATCGGTTTGTTTCACGATCAACCGATAAATGTCTTCCATTTTTTAAAGTCTTGCGAAAGGCTTTTGAATGGACGGACGAATGTGAAGAAGCCTTCGAGCAGCTAAAAGAGTATCTGGTGAGCCCGCCTTTGCTAAGCCAGACAATACCCGAAGAAGTACTGTATTTGTATTTAGCCGTATCTCCAACGGCTATCAGTGCTGCATTAATCCGAGAAGAAGAAGGAATTCAAAAGCCTGTATACTTCATAAGTAGAGCTTTGAGAGGCGCTGAAGAAAGATATCCTCAGATGGAGAAACTGGCTTTTGCCTTGGTCATAGCATCCAGAAAACTCCGACCTTATTTTCAAGCTCATACTATCAGGGTGTTAACTGAATACCCTTTGAAGAAAGTACTAAGAAAGCTAGATCTGTCAGGAAGATTAGCTAACTGGGCGATTGAGCTGGGAGAGTTCGACATTGAATTTCTCCGTCGAAGTTCTCTAAAGGGCCAGACACTGCCTAATTTTCTGGCAGAATTCACTAATCTGCCAGAAGTTACCAGTTGGCCGGGTGATGAGACTTGGGTAATTTATGTGGATGGATCATCTACGAAGAAGCATGGTGGAGCTAGGATAGTAATGATTACTCCCGATGGAGAAGAATTGTGTAGTTCCTTGAAGTTAAAATTTAAAACCACAAATAACGAGGCCGAGTACGAGGCGGTCCTAGCAGGACTCGATTTAGCTCTCGAAATGGGAGACAAATTTGTGAAAATGCGGAGTGACTCCCAGGTGGTCGTGGGGCACATCCGAGGTGAATTTGAAGCCAAAGGAGAAAAAAATGAAGTTATACTTAACTAAAGTGCAAGAAATGAAAAGTTTATTCAATAAGTTTAGCATTGTGAAAATTCCGAGGCCAGAAAATGAGAGAGCAGACCAGTTGGCCCGAATAGCCTCAACAGCCACTTGAGAGATTGAAGCCGAGACTCCTATCCAAATTTTTCCACAATCATCAGTTACCAAGACGGTGTCGGTCTCGATAGCCGAGACCATACCTGATTGGCAACTAGAAATCGTGGAATACCTGGAAAGAGGAGTACTTCCCTCAGATAAAAGGCTGGCTACCCGGTTGAAGGTAAGAGCAGAAAGGTTTACAATGGTAAATGAAATCCTATACAAGCGGGGTTTCATGTTGCCACTCTTAAAGTGTGTTTCGAAGGAATAAGGAAATTATATCCTTAGCGAAATCCATGAAGGGATTTGTGGAAGCCATTCTGGAGCCAGAATTCTGGCACATAAAGTAGTCTGAGCGGGTTTCTATTGGCCCAACATGAATCGGGACTCGGCAGGATTAGTCAGAAATTGTGACAAGTGCCAGCGGTTCGCTAATATAACTCATCAACCTCCTGAAGACCTGAGTGCAATCTCTTCACCTTGGCCCTTCTCTCAAAGGGGGGTAGATATAGTTGGACTATTGCCTCGGAGCAGGGGAGGTCTACGGTTTGCCGTTGTTGCTGTGGATTATTTCACCAAGTGGGTAGAGGTTGAAGCCTTAGTGAATATCACAGCTAAGGCAATATAGCGATTTTTATGGAAGAACGTCATATGCCGGTATGGCATTCCCCATGCTTTTATCACAGATAATGGCAAGCAGTGTGACTGCGACTCATTCCGGGCCTGGTGCGCCCAGCTGCGAATAAGGAACTATTACTCGTCTTCAGGGCACTCCCAAGCAAATGGGCAGGTAGAGGCTACCAACAAAACAATTTTCAAGATCTTGAAGAAGAAGCTGGATGATCGGAAAGGAAACTGGGCAGAAGACCTTCCAGAAGTATTATGGGCATACCGAACAACCAAGAGAATTCCAACCGAAGAGACACTATATGCCTTAGCATTCGGAACTGAGGCAGTCATTCCAGCCGAGGTAGGCTCAGGCAGCTATCGTGTAGAGACCTTCCAATCCGAGACTAATAACGAGGCTTTACAACTGCACTTGGACTTGCTACAAGAGAAGTGGGATCAAGCCCAGGTGGCTATGGCAGCATATCAGGCAAGAGTGACTCGGTATTTCAACAAAAAGGTCAAGCCTCAAAGCTTCAAAGTTGGAGATATGGTCCTGCGTAAAGCTACTCTCGCAACCAAGGACCCAGCTGAGGGAAAACTGGCTCCTAATTGGGAAGGACCTTATAAGGTGGTTGAATGCAAACGAGCAGGAGCATACCACTTGGAAGATTCCAAAGGTAAGGCTCTTCCGAGGCCTTGGAACGCTGAGCACCTTAAAAAGTACTATGTCTAAATGCAGTGATATGTGATTTATTTGTCATTTCATTATTTTCATGAATAAAAGTATCTCGGAGTTATGCAGCATATAAAGTTCATATGTACAAATTAAATTATTAGTCTCGGAGAAGACAGCTGAAAAGGCTCTTCCGAGCCCTAAAATGATGCAACCGAAAGGAGCATTCTCTTAACATAACATAACCCAGACTCGAAAAACCTAATAGAACTACCCGAGACCTAACTCGAAATAGCATAACTATGGGCAAGTCTGAGGATAGATCAAAAAACCTAATCAAACTCCCCGAGACTTAACTCGAGGTAGCAGCCGAACTCCCCGAGACCTAACTCGGGGTAGCAACCAAACTCCCCGAGACTTAACTCGAGGTAGCAATTAAATTCCCCGAGGCCTAACTCGGGGTAGCAATCAAAATCTCCGAGACCAAACTCGGGGTAGTACAGCTAAAGGATAAGTCGAAATCTTCGAGACCTAACTCGGAGAAATATAATTATAAATTTTCTGACTACCATAAGCAATAAAAAAGTTATTATCTCAAGATTCGTATAAACACGAAAACTCATTTCATTAAAAAAGAAACTTGAAATATATACAAGGAACCATTAAAAAATGATACATCATTTTGCCTTGGGAGCAAAAACAGGAGTAACATCAGGGGCTTCGGCAGATGCAGACTCGGCAATGTAGGCCTCGGTAGAGCGGGCATCATCAGGAAAGGACTCGGTGCCTTGGTGCTGTCGATCCAAAAAAGGATTGTAGAAACATTCTTTTATTCCTGCTGCATCAGGCATTTGTTCTTGGCCTAGGTTTACCAGTTGTGCCATAGTTGCATCCGAACAGGGGATGTCCTCGACTTTCACCTTGTCAAGATCTATCCTCTGAGTCGAGTCCTTAGCCCATGCTCGAAAAGTTTTGAAGCCAAGGATGAGCCTGTCGGCCCAGACAGAATTCCGAACCCATGAGGCAAAGGACAGCTGACGTAAATAATCGGCAACTCGGGTTTTAGCTTCCTTCAGCTGAGCCCTTCCTTGGGTGTACTTTCCCTTAAAGAATTTGAGCTTTTCCTCGGCTACCACTTTGGCTTCATTTGTCTTGGTCACCAAAGCCTTCAAATCCGAGACCTCATCTTGAGCCAATTTCAGCTGGTCCGAGACCCCTGCATATGTTTCTTCCAGCTGATTGAAGTCCTCCTTAATAATAGAGTTATCCTCTTGCAGGCAGTTCACTTCAGCTCGGAGGCTTTCAATTTCAGTCAGTAGATTATTAACCTTTGATTCAGCCTTTGCCCGAGCCGCGGCGGCCTGGAAGTCTCGCCCAGCAATTTAGACTGTTCCTGACCCGAGATTAGCAGCTCCTCGTCTTGCGCCACAATAACTTTCGTCAGTTTTGCATTCTTGGCTTCCAGTTCAGTGACCTTGTCTTTAAGGCGACTTGTCTCAGTAGCCGAGCCCTGTGCCGTCTTCTGAAAATAACAGTACAATATCAACGACTTCATGAAACTCTGCAACAAAAATTCAGTTAGCCTGAGTAGGGAAGGAAAAGCAAATCAAGGCAAAAATCAGAGAACTTACGACAAGTTGGTAGAAGAGCATCTTCTCAGTCATGCCTTGAGCAGTGGTGTCACGTTCCATAATGAGTCCCTCATGAGGAATCAAATCCACTAGTGCCTGGAAAGGATTGCCCCTCAGGTCGCCACCGAACGTAGCAAGGGGTCTGCGGACTGTCCAATCCACCCCTTTCGGTCTCACAAGAGCCTCGGAAGAAGAGGAGGTCTCGGCCGCAGGAGCCTTAGCTGCAGAGGCCTTCTCAGCACCAGGATCCATCTTGGCAGTAGAGGCCTTTTCGGCATTTGAAGGTGTCGACTGACAGGCCTCGACAGGCTTCGGAGCCTGAACCATACGCTCACCTTCAGCGATGGGTGATAACGGCCTTACTCCTTCCTCTGCGGCCGCGGTGGTATGACCCTTGGTTCCCTCCTGTACCATCCCTACTGAGGCCTTGGAATTCTCTTCTAGCTCTATATCATCCAAAATATATTGGATGTTCGAACCAAGAGGTTGGAACAACAGGGACCCAATGGGGATAGTATTATTTGCAACAGCTCTCGCTGAGCCGAGAGGTGTAGCGTTCAGCGGCCGAGCTGAGATGGGCTCGTTTGCAAGGAAGGCCTCGACTTTCGCAGCAGATCTCACCACGGGCTCAGGACCCGCCTTTCTCCTAGCAGCAAGAAAGTTAGCAAGTTGGTCTTGCGCTTTTACTTCAGCCACCTTCTTCGATTTCTTTTTTTCCGGTTGAGGGACCTCGAGGTCCTCAGGCTCGTCAACGAACCTCAAAACTCTGGCTGCCCGAGGAGGAGTGCTAGGCTTTTTGGCCTTGGCATCCATTTTTAGGGGGCCAGTAGTCTGAAACTGAGGGACCACAGGTGGGGCTGGACCACCACGTATTTTTAAGGCCCCGCCGATTTGAAGAGGGATATTCTTCTGCTTAGGCTGTTCAACCATTTTGCCCTTGCCTTTGTTAAGACGAGATTTTCGCGGAGTAGCTCCTCGAGTGTTTGCGGCCGGAGAACCTAAGGTGGCAAGACTTGGGTCTCGGACGACCACGGAGGCGAGTCTCTTCCTTTTTCCGCCAGCGCCTCCATCAAGGTTTTCGATGCCCTTCCCTTCAGAGAAGGTCTCCATCAATTTGGTGTAAAACATCAAGTTTTCATGTCTCCGAGCCCATGCGGCAACGTTCGGTGTAAAAACGGTTCCTTGGAAGCGTTTTTAGCAGGAACACTCGTCTCCCGCGGCACCCTTGGACCTTCAGCAATTTCGGTGGGGTGAAACTCCCATTGACCAGTGGCGAAAAAATACTTAGCTTTCCACCCGTGATTTCTGGAATATTTGCCATCCATGTGTATAAACTTCCCCCGTCGAGACTGGAAGTTGTACAAGCCCTCACACTTCGGGTTCTTCTGAAGCCGATAGAACCACAAAAACTCTCGGGCGGAGAGGTAACGGCTTGGTCTAAGGGCCATTGGCCAGAGTAAAGTACAGGCATAAAAGACCCGCCATCCGTTAGGAACAATCTGGTGCGGGGCCAGATTTATGAGACTCAACAGCCCTCGCACTACCCTTGGGAAAGGTAGTCGGAAACCAGAACGAAACATAGTTTTGTATAAACAGACCTCGTGTGCGTCAGCTCGCACAATGGCACCTACTTGCTCCTTATCGAACCGAAGCTTCACTGATTTGGGAATAAAGCATTCCTCTCGGATTCTAGCCTTGTCTACTTTGGCTAGTTCTGACCGCCAGCAAGCTGGATAAGTATTGCCATCGAGACCATCGGAGCCAGATCCCTCGTCGCCGGACATATTGATAAGGAAAGAGAGAGAGTATAGGAGCAGGCGTTTGGAGAATGAAGAAGAGAAACCAGAATTTTATCACCATAACAGAAAATGGATAGATACAAAAAAGATAGCACCTTATTTAAAAAGGATCTCACCTCGGTAGCAGGGGTATTAAATGGGCCAGATGCGACAGGGTCTCGGGATGCCAACCGACGCCGCATGTAGGTGAGGCGTGCAGGGTACTCAAACGCCAGAATTAATGATGCGACAAGGTCTCGGGATGCCAACCGACGCCGCCTAGAAATTTGAAATTTGGAATTTGAAATTCGAATTTTGCCGCCTTAGTTGTCCGAGATGAGGTGGGAAAGTCATTGACTATCTCAGAACTTCTCCTAATAAAGCTGGTCTCGGTAAGTAGGCCCGTTCCGTCAAGACATAAAATTTCCTTAGTTCTACAAACATCGAAATTGAGGGGTAATTGTTGGGTCATGGACTAGCCCACTATTTATTCAGCAGTCCCCAAGCACAGCCTGAAAAGGCCCAAACCCGCGACCATGAATCCGAGACCTGCTTATCTGAGTTTGAGAGTCCGAGTCTGGGAGTCCGAGACCATGAATCCGAGACCTGCTTATCCGAGTTTGAGAGTCCAACTCCACGAGTCCGAGACCATGAAATCCGAGACCCCCTCTAGCCGAGATCGTAAAGTCCAAGATTAACTCAGGACACGCAAGTCTTGGTAAAGGGGATAACTCCGATATCTTGAAAGATGCTACTTTTAATAAATAAGTAATCTTGTTATCATATCTATTTACAATCTAGATCCTGCATATATCAATGAAGATATGTCAGTTGATATCTAAGATCACAAAAGCGATTGAGTCCTACGCGGACGCTCTAATTTAGCATGGCCTAAATGATTACAAAGCTGATCCTCTGATCTCAAGCCACTGAATTCATGGAGCAACTAACAAACATGATCTCTCATTCAAATGTTTGATCAGCCGATATCAAGGGATAAGATTCCTGAATGTGTGGGAAATCAAATTCTCCCCCTGCCTATAAATACAAGTCATATTATCAAAGCAAAGGTAATCACAACTCTTGTTATCTGAGCTCCGTAGTTGTTGACAATATCCTTTCTCTTTCTCATTCTGACTTAGGCATTGGAGTGTTCCCGCCGGCTCACCCCCGATCACTTCGATCCTTCTTTCTTATTTGTTGTGCAGTCAAAGAGTTCGTGTGTTGGTCAACTCAAGCTCGGTAGGCGTGCCACGTCATCATTTGAAAAACTGTGCATCAACATATTCTTTTTTTGTTTTTGTTTTTTTTAATGACTTTTGGAAAAATTAGAAATTATATAGGCTTTTTATAAATTTTGATTGAATTCCAATTATGAAATGTGTTGCTACCAAACTAAATAATTGAAATAATTATTCCACTCCAACCTCTTCTATTCCCAGTAAATAGTAATACTTATTCCGCAAACCAAACGAGACATAAAAGAATAAAAAATCAATAAAACTTCAGTCATCTCTCTCCTCCACTTGTTTTTATTCTTATTTCGTTCTCGTTTTCGTTTTTGAACCAGGATTTGCCTCGGGGGCTTCAGCCTTAAAAATTTTAAAAATTCAATTAAATATATAATTTTTATAATATTGACACCCAAAAATTAAAATTACCCCCCTCCCCCCTGAATGAAAAAGTCTTTTTATAGTTTTACTCCCATATCACAATTTCCCGTTCCGCCCCTGACCTCATCGGCCTCAGATCAACTGCCTTGAATCCGAATGACTTGCTGCATACACCCATAGTGATCCACAATCCACAATGACCAAAACCCACGAGTGCCAATCACTCCCCTTTGTGACAACTTCCTAAAGGAAAGTTATTAATTTGAGTATAATGATCCAGCTAATAATCACAACCTAAAAAGGAAGGTTATTAATTTGAGTATAATGATCCAGCTAATAATCACAACCGAAAAGGGACCTCCTTCACATCCAAAATCAGAATCAAAAGCCAGGGCAGCTAGGGTCGCACCATGGAAACACAAAATCAGGTTTGGACAAACCCAAGCCCACAAACAAGAATAATCAATTCCTAAAATGACAAACTACATAACTCTAAACCTATAAGCAATGCACAATTCATATCTTCTGACTGGGAGTAACAAGAATATCAGGAAAATTTCAAAACAGAAATATCAAATACCCACTAGATTCTACCTCAATACACCACTTCAAGTCCAATTTTATTTAGGATTTTGAAAAGTTTGACACAAAATACAGAAACACCATAAAGCTACCTCTTATAAAACTTTACTCATTAACAAGATAACTACATTTCTTCAAGCAGAAAGCTTGGCAACAGCTCCAGCTTGTGTCAGCAGAGGAACCAGCTTTCCTTCCTTGTGCAAAGCAGTAGTAGCTGCAAGACAATAAAATAGAATAGAATATTTAAACCTAAAGGCCCAAAACAAACAATTAATCTTTACATTCATATCGATATGAACGTGATTAGTGATCCTATAGTTTGTTTAAGGGATTGAGATCCTACTGTCACAGCCACCGATGTGGTTCCCGCCAATGAATACATTGGGCACAGTCTTTTGTTTGGTCCACTCAGCGAGTGCTGATTGTATCTCGCTTCCATCGCCTTCAAAACATCAAAACACAAACAATATAAGTTAACCATTTGCACACTATAAATAATTCACACGTAGAATTTTTCCTAGGGTAACTTCATATTAGAGTGGTTAAAATCCTAACCATTGTTTTAATCTATTGTATCTTCACTAAGTTATATGCCGAGATGGTAAAAACTGAACCCATTTAATTAAAAGTAATGATTAGGGTTTAAGAACTTTACCAAAGAGCCATCCTAGAAAATCAAGAAAATCCTAATCCAATCGAAGTAATCATGAAGCAACAGCTTCATTGTTCATGATAGCCCTCAAACCTTACAACCAGAGCTCCACAACACAATGCATTACTTCCTATTATGCATTTACACACTTTCAAACCGCTTTTAAGGCAAGATAGAGCAATTAGGCTAAAATCATGCTAATATTGCATCTATTATATATGGCTTTCTAACACATGCAATCAAAAATTAAATTGCGTGAAAGCTATAATTCTCTAAAATTACAAAGCTAAAGTATTTGAAGCAAATATATTCAAAGCCATAATAAATTAAACCAATCCTTCTGCACACAAAGAATCCGATTTAATTGATTAATTCCATAATCAAATGCCCTTAGAATTCAAATTCTCAATCCCACATATATACAGAACAACCGAAAATTGGATTCAAAAACAAAAGAAAAAGAAAAAAAATTATCTCACTTTCAGTGTCCAACTCAATAGCCTTGAAATTCGCTCCCAATTGAGTCAACAGCTGCTTCACGTTCACGCAGAACGGACAGTGCGTCTTGCTGTGGTTACAACCCCCGACATCAACGTCCATATATGTATAAACATGTAATTTATCAAATCAAAAAACGAACGGTTTGATAAACGAAGAGAAACCTGAAAACGACGACGGGATTGGACGAAACGATCTCCTTGGCCTTCGGCAACGCCATTTCTCTCTGCCTTTAGTAAATTTTCTTCGCACAAAATATCTCAGTAAACAAGAACCGGTCTCGGGCTTTCGCAATTCGCATACGTAGCGATAGAAATGGCGGTGGTTATTACGTTACGTGGCCATCTTTCAAACCCGAGTGATGTGGAATGAGAAATGATCTAGACCGTAGATGTCTATAAGGGAATAAGGCATTTTGGATTTTAGATACTATGGTGGGCATTTTAAAGTTTGAGGGTAAATTTGAAATTTGAAAAAATAGTTAGGGGTATAAGAGTCATTTGATCATTTTTAATGTTTAAAATCTGATGAAAATGGTATATTACATCAAATTGAAAGTTCAGAATGTAAAATTTGAAAGAGTTTTCTAAAAGAGAAATGTTGTACATCCCAAATTTTCTTCGTAAAAGTTGATTCCCAAATGATTTCGCCAAATAAAACGTGGAGGTGATAATAAGTGAAAAACCAAACCAGCAATAATTTTTCTTCTTTCTCAAAGAAAATATAGGAAACCAATAAAAGTGGGATTTGTAGATACGTACTTCTCTAGTGGGATTATATATATATATATATATATAAAAGTAATGTTATAAGTCTTTCTAAAATCTTTCTAGAGTCATTCAAATGTAATGTGACTTTTAAAATCATTAATAGATCAAAAGTCAATAAATCACATCTCAAATTCAACGGTAATTTTAAAAGCCACATCATATTTGAAATGACTCTAAGAAGACTCTAAGAAGCCTTATAACATTACTCATATATATATATATATAACTCTTTCACAACTCAATATATATAAAAGTGAGTGCTGACCTTTTCCAAGACTAATGGATATGAGTAAATGACAAACGGTGATAACATATGATGAATAGTTAGTGTACTTTTTGTGTGATCTTTGTCTAGAATCAGCTAACATTTGTTGGCAATGCTTTAACAAAGTAAATAATCATGAGACGCTACATGGCGAGTTGCACTTGATTAATTCAAAACACTTTTTGAGTCATTCATCCATTTAGCATGAAGAATATTAACATTTACATGAACAGATACCAATTGAGGAAGTGTTTGAGAAGTTGAAATGTACCAGGGAAGGTCTAACATCACAGGAAGGAGCCAACAGGCTTCATGTTTTTGGACCAAACAAACTAGAAGAGAAAAAGGTCTACTGCATGATCTCTTGTAGATAACAATTGTTTCCTACTCTTCATTTTTCCATATTATTTTCTTTTCAGTTGGCATGCAATGATTTCATGTTTTGCTAATAGGAAAGCAAACTTCATAAGTTCTTGGGTTTTGTGTGGAACCCATTATCTTGGATCATGGAAGTTTCTACTATCATTGTCCTATGCAGATCAACTCCACAATCAGATTTCTCGTAGAAAGCAATGCTGGTAATGCACATACAACCCTTATGGCTAGTCTTGCTCCCAAGACTAAGGTGAGAAATATATGATCAAAATGTGAGATTGAATTTTGTGTAATTGCCTATTGTTAACGTAGGAGTACTTTGCTCATTATAGATGAAATAGTTATAAATCATTTTACATTCATTTATAATCTATTACAATTTACAAGTTTGAAATACAAATGTACACAATAACATCTTATCCTTTCATTGAAGTTGATCACGGGTTATGATCCACTACACCTACTCAATCTCGACGTGCTAGTGTAAAGGTTGAGATTGGAGTATAACCATCAAAACCAAGTGGATACAAGAGTCTTGGTGAGAACATCAGCTACTTGATCCTTACTAGATAGGAATTGGACATTCAAATCCTTGGCTGCTACCTTGTCTCGCACAAAGTGATAATCGATTTCGATGTGCTTTGTGTGAGTGTGAAAAATAGGATTGGAAGAAAGGTAGGTAGCACAAATAGTATCATAGTAATGAATGGGGTGGTAGATAGAGCAATACTAAGCTCACAAAATAATGATTGCAGGCAAAAAATTTCTGCGGTACCATTCGTCAAGGCTTTATATTCAGATTCGATGCTTGACCTTGAGACTGTGGGCTGCTTCTTAGAGATCAAAGATAGATGATTTCGATTAAGGAAGATGCAATAACCAGAAGTTGACTTCTGACCATTAGGACAACCCACCCAGTTGGCATCAGAGTAAAGAAACAATTGAGAGGAGGAGGATTGATGAATGAGTAAACCATGAAAGATTATATGTTTCAAATAGTGAATAATTTGCTTGACTGGAGTCCAATGTACATCTCTAAGGGCGTGCATGAACTGTGCAACCTTGTTAACATTAAAGGCGATATTAGCCAGTGTAAGAGCAAGGTATTACATTGAATCCACAACACTTGTATACAACATAGCATCAGTGAGACCACTGGCATCAAATTTGCTAAGTGGAGAGCAAGAAGACATTGGAGGTGCTAAGTGGTTTAGTGATACAGCATGACTTGGTGGGTTGCAACGAAGAACATCAATAAGGAACGGATAAATAATTCTAGATCTAGAGTTTATCAATGATCTGAGAATTCTTCTCAAAATATAGAGTCTATCTATGATTTCAAGGAAAAATATGAAGAAAACTCACCTATGAAAAATTCTTATTCAACAAAGTTCAATAAACAACATAAACTGATAAACTAGAGGTTATAAGCATGCATTTATAGCCCCAAGACTCCTAAACCTAATAAAATATGACATAAATACCCCTAAAACCCTAAACCTAATAAAATAACGAAATAAAGACTTTTGAAACCCTAATCCTATTAAAACAATGAAATAAAGTCGGTTTAACCTAATTAAAACACGGAAACATAGCATAAGGCCCTGTGTGCGATAGATCGTAGGCACAAGGGTGATCGATCGCACAACTAGAGGCCTGGTTCGCATAAGTGTCCCCGTATGCGCTCGATCGCAGGCACACGAGCGCTCGATTGCACTTCCAGGGGCTCTGCGATCTGCATTATTCTCCCTTTTTGGAGAGAATTCGCCATCGAATTCAGCCGGTTCTTTCCACGGTCCTTTGGATGTCCTGTAAGCTCATTCCATTCTCCTCTTCTTAAAATCACAACAAGGCCACACCCTATAAAAAACATGATGGCTCTAATCGTTAGCAGATTGCGATGATGATGTTGAAGGCCTCGCACTTCACCTTGCCGTGTAGACTTGCCATGCTTTTCTCGTGCCTTGTCTTTCCCATATACCATGAAAATCTTCAAATAACTAGCAACGACCCCGTCACTTTTTGATAGAACATTCTCCTCTGCCATATAGATTTCATCACAAATTTGGTTAGAAGAATTTGACAAAATAGCATCTACCCCAATGAAATCAACATAATTAATTGGCATAACACTCAAATCAAAGGCTTTATCATTGGGGCTCTTATCAAGCACATGATGTGTAGAATTGTCATAAAAAATTACAAAACTATCCGAAAGATTTACCTCTTTCAATGGTTCCTCTTCTTCATGAAAAATTGTAGTACTCTCTGAAAGGTTTACCTCTTCCACTTGCTCCCCCAATTCTTCAAGCTTTTTAGGGCTCTTGATGTGAAGTGGATGATTAGGAAGTTTAGACCCTGGCACCAACTCAAGTTGAGGTTGAATATCTCGCAATGGTGGCACCTCTTTCGGTAACTCTTTGGGTTGCAAGCAACCTTGGAATTCCGGTGTATCGGGTTTGAATCTACTCACCCGCTGATTGGCATGAGCTTGTGCAAGGTGTTGACATCCCTGCGTTCGACACTCCGCAAACAGGCTTCTAGATTCATTCCCATTGTGACTACACCAGTTGGATACTTGGGTAGTGAGGTTTTCAATTTGATCCCTCATAGCCCTAAGTCGATCCTCCATGTGTTGCCAACATTCAGCGATAGATTTGCCTTCCGCTTCTGCGAATCGCGGTCTTGGTTGGCGGCGACAATCGTACAGCCCACCGCCCATGTACCGTAAACGAATTGTCTGTTGCTCCTTACGTGCTACTTCCGTGCGCACGTGTACCTCATTCATGTCTGCACAACAATCACTCCTCCCCATTCATGAAAAGTAATTGAACTCTAATACCAACTGATGCAGTGTGACTTGGTGGGCTGCAGCGAAGAACATCAATAAGGAACATAATAAATAATTCTAGATCTTAAGTCTATCAATGATCTGAGAATTCTTCTCAAAATATAGAGTCTATCTATGATTTAAAGAAAAATATAACGAAAACTTACCTATGAGTAATTCTTATTCAAGAAAATTCAATAAACAACATAAACGGATAAACTAGAGGCTATAAGCATGTATTTATAGCCCCAAGACTCCTGAACCTAATAAAATATGACATAAATACCCCCCGAACCCTAAACCTACTAAAATAAATAAATAAAGACTCCCGAAACCCTAATCCTATTAAAACAATGAAATAAAGTCGGTTTAGCCTAATTAAAACGCGAAAACATCACATAAGGCCCCTTGTGCGATCGATCCCAGGCACAAGGGCGATCGATCGCACAATTAGAGGCCTGATGGTGTGTTGTCGCAGGCAACCAAAAATAAAACCTATAATTCTAAAAATACATGTAGTAGTGCGAGTAAGGGTCATTCCCACGGAGAGTATTTAGCCTAGTTTTATGCTACGTGAACAAGGATGGGGGGGTTTAAGCATAACAAAAACAATTTTAAGAAGAACAACTAAGGAACAATTCAAATTAAAATATCGAAATCAATCAAAAGAACAAACATTGGTCTAAGTCAACATCCACCATCGGAATTTTACAACTGATCATCGATGCAAATATATATGAATTCATACTTTGAATATTCACCTTTGGAACTATTTTCCTATCTCTCCTTAGTCACAGTTAATTAGAAAACAAGCGATCTAATTAACCTTAACTACTAAACAACCTAAGAAAAGTGCAAAAGGTTTAATCTAGTAGTAGCCTTAAGAATTAGAGAGATCAATGAAGTTAAACAACACAAGCACAAGCGGTTGCATTTAATTTCGTCGAACATTCTTCCAAAGATCTAATAATTTCTAACGCAGTAAAAATCATAGTTGCTTCACAAATTGGAGGGATCAAACAATTACAGATTTGATATGTAACCTAGCAGTAGATTGCAACGAATAATAAACTAGTAGGCCTCCTAGTAATTAAAAGAGACAATCATGAAAATAGGCATAGAAGAACATCCAATACTCAAAGCATAAATTGAACAATAAGAACAAATTAGATCTCACAGTTTTATTGATTCTGAGGCTTTCGTTTCCTTCGACCAATTATAAAAGTTTAGCCGCCCAAGGCCATGATTAAAACTCAAAGAAGAAGTTAGAGAGGAGGGGAGAAGATGCATGTAGTCTGATGATTCCCCCCCTCTTTATACACGTTCATGCCCCATATTAGAAGCCTACAAAATCTCCTAAAAAATATTCTAAAGATTATCCTAAAAGAACAATATCCAAATCTGACCAATTAAGGAAAATATTAAAAATAAAAATAAAGTCCTAATATAATTAGGAAGGTGGTACTTTCAGCTGGAACTTTCGTGCACCAGATCTGAAAACTTCCGCAAATAAACCGCGTCAAATCCGCGTATTAGATTTGCATGCTAAGGAACGTTCCAGAACGTCAACAGTGTAGATGCAGCAAATTCAAGCCCGATTTCGACCTTGATGCATTCAGTATCTCTCAAAACTCAAAACATTAAAGTTGTATAGATTTTTCTTGGTGTTCCATAGCATCTTGAATCATTTCAATCGGAGCTCGGATGAGAGAGTTATACCCAGATTACGAAGTGATGTCGAAACTGTCCAAAATTGCCCAATTAGCTTTGTTTTGCATTTAATGCCTCCATTTGCATCCTAAATCAAAAGAAAAGAATAATGAGTACATTTAAGCACCAAATAAGTATAGAAGACTAAACATTAAGGGAGAAAAATGTAACATTTTGCATTCTCATCACCTGGTGTGCATAAGTGTCCCCGCGTGCGCTCGGTTGCAGGCACATGAGCGCTCGATTGCACTTTCAGGGGCTCTGCGATCTTCATCATTTGGCAAGATGCATCTTTGTGCGATGTAAAATGTCTGATATATACCGATGCTCATAAAGCAAAAGACCATCAGAAACTTGTTGCACTTTAATACCCAAGGAAAAGCTTAGGTGTCCAAGATCCTTGACTGGAAATTCAGCTGTGTGAGTATGAATGAGGCCGTCCAATGCTGCAAAGCTTGTCCTTATAAGAATAATGTCGTCCACATACACTAAGGCAAATAGTTGGACAATAGCAGATTTAAAAATAAATAGAGAGCTATCAAATTTAGAACCCAAGAATCCAAGTTCCAACAAATAATTTCTCAGCCTTGGATACCAAGCGCGGGGGGCTTGCTTGAGGCAATAAATGACCTTTTTTAGCTTACACACAATATGAGGATGATGAAATCCAAGGGATAAACGATGCGTATAATTTCAAATAAGAAGCCATCTAAGAAAGCATTACTGATGTCGATTTGTTTGATAGGCCATCTAACAGTAACAACAAGAGAGAGGACAATGCAGATTGTAATTTACTTGATCACACTGGATTGTGTGTCTCTCTAAAATCCACTCCCGGCTGTTGGTGAAAGCCTTTGGCTACCAATCGATCCACACTCCCATTTGTCTTCATTTTAATATGAAAAACCCACTTAGAGCCAACAATGTTCATCAAGGGAGATGATGGAATTAAAGACTAGGTTCCATTCTTGAGAAGTGCATTCAACTCCGTAGACATAGCAATGCACCAAGTTGCATGCTTGACGACATAAGAGAAACACGGTCGCTCAACTTCAGTAGAATCAAGAGTTGTTGTTAAGGCATGGGAGAAGGGGAATTTGGTTGTTTAATCAATAAATCTTTTAGGCTTATGGGTATTGTTTTGTGATTTAGTGATCATTTGGTGAGTTCTAGGAGGAGAAGGGGAGAGTGCTAATCAACTGGAAGAGGCTGATAGTCATCTCGAGAATAAGTGGAAATATGAAACTACCCTAATCCCAAAAAACATAAAATAAAGTTTTGGATTCTGAATGAGCGAATTACATAATCTAATAATTTCCTACTATTAACATAGAGTTACTACTATGCTCATATAGATGACGTAGTTACATTTCAATTTACATTCAATCCTAATCTATCATGATTTACGGGAAAGATTTGAGACGCAAATGTACAAAATAATGTTGTATCCTTTAGTTGAAGCTAATCCATTGTCCTGGGGTTTTGATGCTTATCTACTTGATGACATGGATGGATCCAGAGATGGTGGTCCAATAAGAAACACATATTTACAAACTTCGTATGTCATGCTTAAGTTGGTGTTGCTACTATTCCCTTTCTTCCTTTTTTCTTTGGTTTAATAGTTTCTTGAGGTGATAAAATGCAGGTTTTGAGAGATGGTCGATGGAGTGAACAAAATGTTGCGGTTTTGGTTCCAGGAGACATTATCAGCACTAAATTGGGAGATATTATTCCGGCTGATGTTCGCCTTCTCGAGGGTGATCCATTAAAGATTGATCAAACTGCTCTCACTGGAGAATCCCTTCTTGTCACCAAGAACCCCTCGGATGAAGTATTTTCTGGCTCAACATGTAAACAGGGTGAAATAGAAGCAGTTGTAATTGCCACTGGTGTCCACACCTTTTTTGGTAAAGCTGCCTACTTGGCGGACAACACCAATCAAGTTGGTCACTTCCAGAGAGTTCTCATTGCCATTTGTAATTTCTGTATTTGTTCAACTGCTGTCAAATTTGTCATTGAGCTTATAGTCATGTACCCAATACAACATCGCAAGTATAGGGATGGAATTGAAAATCTGCTGGTTCTCTTGATTGGAGGAATTCCTATTGCCATGCCAACTGCTTTATCTATCATGATGGCCAGTGGTTTACACAGGCTCTCTCAGTTGGGTGCTATTATAAAGAGAATGACTACCATTGAGAAAATGGCGAGTATGGATGTTCTCTGCAGTAATGATGCAGGGACTCTAACCCTGAATAAGTTTCTCATTGACAAAAATTTGATTCAAGTGTTTGCTGAGAGAGTGGAGAAAGAGTATGCTATCCTTCTTGCTGCAAGAGCTTCTAGGATTGACAATAAAGATGCCATTGATGCTGCTATCATAGGGATGCTTGATGATCCAAATGAGGTATGTCATTCGAGTCTTTTTCCCCTACTTCGTACTGATTTACATCTTAGAATTTTTAAAGAATCGTGCTCTATAGTTATATTATTGTTAAATGAGCAGGCAGGAGCTAGTATCAGAGAGGTTCATTTCCTTCCATTTAACTTTGTAGATAAGTGGACTGCTCTAACCTACATTGATGAAAATGGAAATTGGCATCGAGCTAGTCACTACAAGAAATTAGATCTTTAGGGGTGACTTTGAGCCAACCCTAAAGGTCCTAAAGTGGACGTTGTTGCCAACAGTGTCGACTTTTCGACCCTAAAGGTGTCGACGCTAATAGTTCGACCCTAATGATCAAATGTCTGATTATCAGGGTCCATTTAAAAGTCGACCCTAATGATCACTTTTAGCGTCCACTTTATCGACCCTAAAAGTCGCAATGTTTTGACCCTAAAGATGATGTAAACGGAAGCGAAAGTCGACCCTAATAGTCAACCATTAGCGTCCACTTTTAGTTAACCATGAGCGTCCACAAAGTGGACCCTAATGGTCCTTAAAAAAAAAAATAAATAAATAACTATTAGCGTCCAAACCAAAGTGGACGCTGATAGTTAGCCATTAGCGTCCACAAAGTGGACCCTAATGGTCCTAAAAAATTAAAAAAAAAATTAACTATCAGCGTCCACTTAGAGTCGACCCTAATGATCACTTTTAGCGTCCACTTTATCAACCCTAAAAGGCGCAATGTTTTGACCCTAAAGATGATGTAAACGAAAGAATTAGTCGACGTTGATAGTCAACCATTAGCATCCACAAAGTGGACGCTAATGGTCCAAAAAAAATTTAAAAAATTGACTATCAGCGTCCAAATCAAAGTGGACGCTGATAGTTAACCATTTTGTGGACCCTAATGGTCCTAAAAAATAAAATAAAAAATAATAATCTGCGATCGATCGCACTTGGAGTGCGATCGATCGCAGCATCAGTAGGTTTTCGAAATTTGGAGATCAATCGCACTTAAATTTGGCGATCGATCGCAGCATTAGTAGGTTTTCTAATGATTTCTAGTTCAAGTGAAGAACCACTTGGTTTTGTTCACTGCAAATAACATCAAAAGTGAACTGACCATATCTAGTCTTAGCAAAAGAGTCACTAATAGAGCCTAGATCTTGAAGGCTTAAGAACATAGCATATTTGTAACTCTGACAAATGACAACTAAAAGGCCAAACTGCAGTCCATTCTTATCCATGCAACACATGCATATCAACTGATGTTAAAAATTAGACTTTCAGTCAGCTCATTATTTATCAACCCACTTAGCTTGTCTCAAGTGTCATGGAGAGATCAAGACCACATGAAATTAGTCAAAATACAACCACCAACCTCTTGTTGAATGTGGACACCGAAATCTCCAAATACAATGTTCCTAGACGCATCTTTAGCATTAGTTTTCTGAAGAAAATTATGCATCAAAAAACAACGACATACTGAATTTTACTCTTCATCTTGGGAAAAAATATAATGAAGAAGTTATAAGATCTATGCAATGCAATGAAATGAACACAGGCAGTTTTTCATAGTATTTCATGAAGCCAAAAAAGGACTGCACAATTTAAATCACCTGATCAATTAATAGTATTCAACCCACAAGCGAAAATATGAATTCCTTACGTAACTCACCTGCCCTGCTCCCTCTGCGACACATATAACAGCCGAACCCTTTGTCTCAATCAGGTATTTCAGATGACTCAAAACATCATGAGGCCCGTGCAAATTAAAAGATACCTTAGATGTGCAGATCAGTAGAATCAGTAACAGCTCACAAAGATAACTATCCAATTAATTGCTAGTAATAAGTACCTCAGGAATCAAACATATGTCAATTTGTCCACTAGCTAGGGATGCTTGCATAGCTATATATCCACTGCTACGGCCCATCAATTTCACAATACCAACACCATGATAAGCACTGTGCGCCTAATAACAAGATTGAGACAAAAAAAAAAAAAAAAAAGTTCACTATGAAGAAACCAACACTGAAAGAATTCAGCAGGAAAACTTATCCGGAGAAACATAACTCCATGCATGGGCAAGTAAAATGCACGTAGAGTACCTCTATAAGAAACATTGCATTTATGTTTAAGTACACAACAACATTGTTTGATGAATCAATTAATGTATGAAATAATCAAACTAATCTAAATGCCCGCAAGAAACGTAACTCAAAATGACTAACCTCATCAAAATCATAAAAAAATATGTGAGAACTGCCCCATTAACCAAACCTGCCAAACCTGCCAAGGGAGAAAACTATTAAATATATGTTTTACAATCCATGGGCCGCAAAATTCCAGAACCCAAAATAAAGTACTTATCTGCATCCTCTTCCTTGCCAATTCATCCTCATAAGCAATTTGAGTAATCTACCAGAATGAACCAATATATAATATCAAAGACAATGAGAATGAAACCCAACATGATAGAGAAAGAGATACTAAAAATGTGTTTCTTCATGAAATATATTAAAGCGAGAACCTACTTGGGTGGTTTAACTTTCTTGTACTCTTGTCATCCTGCATACACTTAAAAATAAAATTTAAAAATATATTATTACTCCCTTGCATTGTTTACTCAAAGTTCTTTAACCTTGATAACCATGTCAAGGAAGATTTACTAACTCAAAAGTTCTTGAACCAAAAATTTTGCGAATATCTTAACATAATATAAACCAACTAAAAAGTACCAACAAATATACATTACCAAACAGATCACGATCAACAAATAGTCAAATACACATTAGCAAATAGAAAGTACCAACAACTATCCAAATACATAGTATCAAAAAATATATCCCAAATAGATGCTATCAAAAAGTACATCCTAAATAAATGGTTATTCCAAAGCTCCCTCAATTGTTGGCTTCACTTGATGCACCTCCAAGCAAGCTCCCTCCAGACCTAAGAAGAATAAAATTTCATATAATGATCAATAAGCTTTTTAATGATTACTTAGTATGTGTGTTTTTGTAAAATTAATGCATAGGTAGAGTTTCACTAACCCTCCAATACATGACATTAAGAACTCAACAGTGGCTTTCAATTTGTTCGTTTCCTCAACGTTGGCTTGCAAATTCTCCTTGTACTGATGAAGTTCGATTCTAGTCTGTTGAAGCTCGCTTTGAGTATCTTCTTGTCTCTTCCTACACTCGTTGTGGTTGTCGAAGTGGGTGAACGCTTGAGATGAAGTACTTAAAGGAGTAGGAATAAGACCGCATCCCATTCCTCTAACGTGCCCAGCTCGTCGGCCCCCTAGTACTTGTGTGACTATTTCTTGCATTCGGTCATCCACACTTGTTCCTTCCACATTGCCTTCCTCTAAGGCCTCACTGGTTGTTAATTCTTGCATTTGAAGCTGCACAAGTCATAGTTGGCCTTAGTTTAATATATACTTCATGCAAGTTTACTATTCATGTTCTTCACTAATCAACTTAATGATCAGAGCGTAAACAGTTACTTACATATAGACTTTTACATTTGTCGTTCACAAACTGTTTATCCTTTTTTCTTATATGGGTAGCCTCATATAGTTCAACAGGATTGGGCTTCACTTTTGTTTCTTGTTCCTACACATAATACATATAATCAAAGTTTACACTGAATAATGTTACTTTCATTAAATTATGGTACGAGATATTTACCTTTTTGTAAATGACGTTGACAAATGAACAAGTCCCAGCTGTGTGCTTTGTTTCCAATTTGCTTCTGTTTTTTATATTTCGTTTAGACTTTTTCTATGAAATTTGGAGAAAAAAAAAACACAATTATTCATAAAATGTCTTCAAGTGCATGCAAATTATATCAATCTGAATTTTCTAATCAGTATAATAATATATATTTACCTTCCATTTACCGTCATCAAATGAGTCACATACTAGGTTCCACTATTCAGGACCATACCCTGCTGGCACGTTTTCCCTCCCAATAGCCTTAGCCTTGGCAATCCCCTCATCATCGTCTTTATCAATGCCGTCAAAATATTTCTTGTAATGGTCCCTATACAAGTTCGAATGAAGCCTAGCATATGCACGACCCAATTTATGTTCAATAGCTTTGATGTGCTCGTATCGTTCCATATTCAGTGCGAAGTTTGACTGATATATAATAGATAAGAAAACAATGGTAAAAAATGTGTCACATTATTTTTTCATACGAAACATATTATTAAACATTACATTGATATTCATACCTGAACATGAAATAACAACTTGCTCTTTTCCTCAGCTGGGGCCTTTTTCCATTCACCGTGATGGAGTTCGCACATGTTACGAATAATCTCCCCAATCTTGCTTGTAAACCATGATGCATTCTCGCCTACAGGTGCCCGGTGTCTATTTGGGATGTTTAGCACTAAGGGACCATTCTTAAGTACGTGGTCACCCAACTTCTTACACTTGGCCTTACCACTTACACTCCTAACAGACGTGGTAGCTGTTACGCAAAACATGGTAACGTAGTAAGTTATATTTGGAAAAGTATATTGTCAAATGTCTATAACAAACCAAAATAATACAAAAATAACATTTCATAAACATATAATTCATGAACTTACAAAATGTAGTAGGGGCGGCTCCCTGTGAATCCAATCCTGCCACTAAGTGAATAGGATTATTAGAATCGTGCGAATGATGCCCTTCCACTGACTCGAGGAGGAGGGGGGCCGAGGGCGACACTTGCATATCTGTATCACCAAACCCAGAATTGAGAGTCAGACTCTCATGCTCGTCAATAAGGCCCCGACCTTGACCTTGGCCTCAGCCTCGTGCTGCTGGAACACGTTTACGTCCTGTTGTTGTCATTGTTATGATCAATCTGCTAACAAGTCAAAAACCACAAAATTATATTAGTCAAATTATAACCATATAACATGTTCAATATTTTTGACAAACATACAATAATCATGCTAGTAAAAAAAAAAAAAAAAACACCACAATATATATATATAGAGAGAGAGAGAGAGCATCAACTTCATTAAATATGCTAATACACTTTGTACTTACACCAAATGTGAGCTTATGTTCAACACATTTCATCATCAGATTCATATTCAGAATCTGTATCACTGTTACTTGAAGATGATTGTTCGTGTTCAGAGTCCTCTTCGTGTTCAGAGTCTATATTGTTGTTACTACATAACTCCTCTTCCTCATCAAAGTTTGTATCATGGTCCTCGTCCAGCAAGTTATCGTTGGCAAACATGCTTGCATCAAGTTGAATAGATAATTCGTCAATTGCTATTGTCGCATCATCTCTACGTAATTTAGTGGAGGCTTCAACATTTGCTTCATCAACAAAGACCATATTACCCCCAACACATTCACCTTCCTGGTATACGTCATCACTGAGTCTTTGGTCATCTTCTGTACTATCTCCCTTTTGTACTGTTGGAATATCATAGATGTCTCTCTTGATCCACTTCTGCACCACTTTCTAATTACCACCCAATTTGGGATCATCCAAGTAAAACACTTGCGAAGCTTGACATGCTAAGATGAACGGGTCGGATTCACACCATTTACGAGAAGTATTCACAATCGTGAAGCCTTGGTCCATTCGTACTCCTGTTGCACTCCCAGTGTCCCACCAATCGCACACAAACAAGTACACGAGATTTTGGCCAGGGTAACGTAACTCTAAAATATTTTTTAACTTACCATAATACTCCGTTATTGAGGTTTCGTCCTCACCTGAAATAGAAACACCACTGTTCTGGGTAGTACGAGTTTCTGCACATTCTTTCGTGTGGTACCTAACCCCATTCACGATGCAATATCTATACGATCTAACATGACGATCAAGCCCACATGCAAGATTATATAATTGTTTTGAGCCATTGTCTGCAGTACGCCCACTATTGTATAAACGTTTATGGAACCAATGTTCAAAGTTAGCCTCATGCTTTTTATCAATGTCACGGTCGCCTTCTCTTTTGATCATATTATAATGTTCACTGCATGAAAAATAAACGTATTAGTAAATGATCATCAACCCTACAATTATAACATGTCGTAACAGATAAAACACAAAGACCATTACTAAACTTACTCCAAATATGAGGCCGTTTCGTTACAGTTGGTAAGCACATACCATCATGCCCTACCAAAATCATTAGCATCCAGTGTTACTAATTTAGCTACTCCTAACAGCCGAACTCGTTGGGAGAACACATCCAAGCGCTGGCACATTTCTACAACATCAACGTCAACATTTCTCCGTTCACAGTTCCATCTTGTCTCAATCCCCCGAAGATACCTGGAACAGAAGGTCAAGCTCTCCTCAGCTAGGTAACACTCGACAACAGACCCCTCTGGATGCGCTTTGTTACGCGTCCACTTCTTATATCTTCCAAGTTCTCTTTCGAACAGATACATCCAACGGTTTTGTACGGGACCGGCAAGCTCGGCCTCCCGAGGTAAATGAAGTGCTAGATGGATCATAACATCAAAAAAAGCTGGCAGAAATATTTTTTCCATTTTGCATAAAATTATTACAATGTCGACTTTCATTTGTTTTAGGATATCAACTTTAAACGTCCGTGCACATAACTGTGTAAAAAAGGTACTGAACTCGGTCAATGTTGTTCGTATTTCTGACGTAGAGAAATTTCGAATTGCAACAGGAAGCAAGCGTTGTAAGAAGACATGACAATCGTGACCTTTCATACCCGAAATTTTACCAGGAAGCTTGTTCACACATCGACCAATGTTAGATGCATACTCGTCAGGAAATTTAACACCTTTCAACCACTCACATAAACTCTTCTTCTCATCTCTTGTCAAGGTGTACTTCGCAAGTGGCATCATATAAGTTTCACCATTTGGCTGCACATGCAATTCTTTACGTATACCCATCAACTGTAAATCTCTTCGTGCCTTGACTGTGTCCTTGGTCTTCCCATCAATATTCATCAACGTACCTAAGATACTTTCACATATGTTCTTCTCAATATGCATTACATCTAAATTATGACGTAGTTTCAAGCTTGACCAGTAAGGCAACTCAAAGAAAATACTTCTCTTCTTCTAATTCAACACAACATCTGTGTACTTTCTCTTTCTCCCACTTGTTTTTTGAAATTGTAAACCCTCAGCATCCCTTAGCTGTTTCAACAATTGACTTGCAAACAATTCTTCAGGTTCCAATCTATGCTCCTCTGTACCATTGAACAAATCTCCTCTTTTGCGCCATGGATGCTCTTGAGGAAGCCACCGACGATGACACATGAAGCACACCATATGCCCATACTTCAAATACCTGAACGATGTATCCTTATTACATATTGGACATGCAAGATTTCCAATTGTAGACCACCCAGATATTTTTCCATACGCGGGAAAATCATTTATAATCCATAGTAATGTCGCATGCAATTGAAATGTCTCTTTCTTTGATGCATTGTACTCGTGTATGCCTTCATTCCATAAATCTTTCAAGTCATCAACCAATGGCCGCAAACATACATCAATATTCTTTCCAGGATCTGAAGGCCCTAGATAATAAGGGGCAACATCAAATTTGGACTCTTCATACACATCCACGGAGGGAGATTGTACACTGTTAACATTACTGCCCATATGCTATATGTTGTACTCATATTACCATATGGGTTGAAACCATCACTTGCTAAACCAAGCCGCACGTTGCGGGAATCACTTGCAAACCACTCATGTCTTTTATCAAACTCTTTCCATACAATAGAATCGGCGGAGTGTCTGAGAGTATTGCCATCATCTTCTCGACCTTCTTTGTGCCACCGCATTTCCTTGGCCATTTCTTTTGTCATAAACAACCATTGTAACCTTGATTTTATTGGGAAATACCGTAAGACCTTTTGAGGAATATTACTTTTTCTGCCTTTGCCATCAATCCATTTTGAATTGTTGCACTTAGGGCATACCACTTTGTCTGCATGTTCTTTCCAAAAAAGCACACAACCATTCTTGCATGCGTGTATCTTATCGTAACCGAATCTCAAGTGTCGCCTAAACTGTATTGCTTCTCTATACGAGCGTGGCAATGTCTCTCCATCTAGGAGGGCCGTCTTTATCAAGTCAATCATCATATCAAACGCCTTGTTACTCATGTTGCAGAACGCCTTTATATGAAGCATCTTCAGTACAAAAGCAATTTGTGTAAATTCCTTGCAGCCTGGATAAAATTCTCGTAAACCATCTTCCCAAAATTGGTAGGAGCGTGTTTGTTCGTGATTATCAGTTGTGGGGCCCTGTGAAGTAGAGGATTCTCCGATGTTAGCATCAACAAATGTCCCCATACATACATCGTCTAACAATTCTTCAACTGCATCAACCTCCTCCATCATTTCACTTGTATGTGTGTGCATGTTTGTAGAAGTGTTTTCCCTAAAATGATCTTCTTCCCCGTGAAATATCCATCGAGTGTATGTCGGAGTAAATCCATTCATATACAAATGACCCTTCACTTCGCTAATATGAGAATAATATCGATTTGCACAATCACGGCATGGACACTTTGTCATATCATGTGAATCAACTGATTTAACTGCCATTCCCATGAATTCTTCCACACCTTTTTGAAATCGTTCTAAACATCGAGTACTTTCCCGCATCCAACTCCTATCCATATTGATGTCCCTATTAGAGGTTATTCGTTACATACATGTACGCACACAAGGAAATTAGAAGATCAGATTCTTAAGAATTAATAGAATTAAATGGGAGGTCTGTTCTCAAATATTAAGGGAGGGAAAGTTTAAAAGGAGCATGGGTAATGAGAGAATTCTAGAAGTGGGTTACTAGTTTAGAACAAATATACACGAAATGATGCTAGCTCAATGCGATGTTACCTAACAAAATATTCTAGAAGTGGGTTACTAGTTTAGAACAAATTTCTATTTGTAATTTATTTACTAGTTTAGCTCAATAACAGTTTTACATTTTTTAGTATTGTTGTTAGGTTTGATATTTATTATAGAATGTTGTCTTGTTTCAAGTTTACTGTACTGCTTCCCTATTGAACTTAAATAGAAAAGACAATACAATCATAATCCATACCAACTTTGATAACAGAAGTAGATGTGAAGTAGAAAATTAATAACATAATCCTAATATAAGAATAAGACTTAATATTAATCTAAAAGTAATAATAAGAGAAGAAGCAAGGTTTAATACAACCACAAGAGAAGAAGAGAGGTTTAATGGAACCACAAAAGATTATATGTGTTTATATATGTTAAAGCTTGTCCTTAGGGGATCGAGCGCAGGTCACGTGCGATCGATCGCAGGATCGATCGCAGTATCAGAAGCTCAAAATGAGAATCAAAGTACTCTGCGATCGATCGCAGGCCTGATGCGATCGATCGCAGGCCTGATGCGATTGATCGCAGATAGGCGTTCAATGCCATAAAAACAGAAGGAACAAACTTCATTGTAGCCTGTATTTCATGTAAACTTGAAATAGGACATGTTCTGAAAAGGGAGCATGTGCCTAGGCATAAACGGGGGATGGCATAAATATAGGAGGGTAGGAAGCAACTGTCATTATCTTTGTCATATGCATGCATTGGTGATGGGAGTTTGGGAACACGGAAACCTGAATTTATTTAGCCAAATTTCGCTATGGGCCATATGGCATGCATGTTCTTTGCCAGTAGAAAATTAAATATGAAAACCATCCGAAAAATGACTTTTTCCATGTCATAGTGGATGACTTTTAGGAAACCTAACAACTCTGTAAATAGAGAAATGAGAGAGGAGACATTTCTCTTCTAGAGGAAGAATTCCAAATTTCCAATGCAGCTTTATTGAATACTTTCAAAGCCATCCACTAAATTATAATAATAATAGAGAGACAACTGCCAAACACACCCTAACATTTTAGCCTACCCAAAAAGGGCATGAACAGATAAATGGTGGGAGTTTACTTGTAATCTTGTTTTTAGGCCCTAACATGTGCCTAAAGAAAAATCTTTAGACTATTTCCCTCTAACTCTTTAAACTTTAGTCAATTTGTCAAATAAACTACTCTCTATTATTATTCGCTCTCCATTTAAATATTATTTCTTTCCGCCAATTAGATTTTTGAACATTTCTCTTTTTTCTTTTTTTCTAACTTTTGTATTTTAAAAAATCTGAAATATTTTTTTTGCGAGCGATGACCCAATCAGAATGTAGAATTTTATTTAGAATAGAAAATATGAGAATTATAATGGAAGCAGAAAGAGAGGGAGAGAAGAACAAGTAGTGCTACATCTTGAATATTGAAATATATTAAATTGTATTACAATGATCTCAATTTGCAAAGATGCTAATTAAAGAATGGTGAACAAGAAAACCTAAACTAAATAAGGAAGATAATAAACCTAAAAGGAAATATAATAAAGAGATTACAATCAAACTTAAATGAGAAATATGCTTACAAATAAAAATAAAAAAAATAAATAAAAAAACAAATCATGACAATACAGATTACTAATCACTCATTTAGCCAAATTTAGAAGAATTTACAGGTCCATGGCAGTTTTTGAATGAAACCAATCAGTTCTATAGGGAAAAAAATATAAAGAGAGGAAGAGAGGAAGTACCCAAATACTTAATTTCTTCAAATCACAATTCATGGATACTATTTGAGTGATTGAGAGGCATTTAAGGTTTGCAAGGGTTTAGGAGAAACTCATACCTGAGAGAGCTACAAGAGAGCGTTAAGTTCGCCGGAGTGAGAGCTGGCAGTGAGAGAGGTTCGCCGGAACCAGCTGCCGGAGAGAGAGAAATTGGCGTGGAGTGAGTGAGAGAGAGAGAGAGAGACAGAGAGAGAGAGAGAGAGAGAGGGAGGGAGAGAGTGAGAGTGAGAGACAGAGTGAGAGTGAGAGACGATTGGTGGGAGGTGTGGGATTTGGTGAAAAATTTGTTCCGAAAATGTTAGAACCCTCGCGCCAGTTTACCGCCATATATTGGTAAACTATTTTGTGCAGCTAAATATTTGGGGTATTTTATTTACAAAAAAAATAAAAGAGAAAAATATAAATAAAAACCATCCAAACTACGAGCCGTTGTAATATAGTCCTTCAATGTTCATAACAGACTAAAGTAGCCTGTCAAACTACCAAATTGTATCAAAAAGTGTACTTATTTTGTTATATTTCTATGATACACCTATTCTTTTAACAAAGTAAAATCAAATGTACGATTCTTTAGATATTTTAAAAAAATAAACAGTTTATTCCCTGAAGTCAAATTTTGTACCTTTAATTTTACTTTAATACGATATGAAGCAATTTGTAATTTAGGCAAACTACAGTGATTAATTATTTATTATTTATTCCAAAAAACATTTTCTTTTTTTTGTTTTTATTCACCCATTGGTTTTCTTGTATTTCTTAAAAAATTGTTTCGTTCTTTTTTCAATTATTTTATTATTTATTTGTTAAAATAATAGGGGTATTCTAGGAATATTCAAAATAAGTGGCATTTTTATACAATTTGGTAGTTCGGGAGGCTACTTTAGTATATTTTGAACATTTGAGGGTTATATTACAAACGACTGGTACTTTTGGTGGCTTTTTTATATTTTTTCCAAACAAAAAATATACTTCCAATTTTTTAATTTTTATTTATTTATTTATTTTAAATTTTTTATATGTTTTTATTATTATAATATTAACTAAAAAATTTCGTTTAATAAATTTTTATGATAAAGATCATTAAGTTGATATTTATCTTATAATTAATTATAAAATAATACAAAATCCAAAGGTAATATAAGGTCAATATAACTAAGGCACTAAGATAATATAAAAAGCTAACAGTTCAATTGAATGTTCGATTGAACCTTCAATTGTATCCAGTTCGATTTATCAATTGATCATACCACAGTCAATCGAACTAATTCAGTAGGATCGATCGGACATTTGATTCTATCACGATCAATCGAACTAATTCATTATGATCAATCAGATGTTTCATCGAACGATTGATCCTATCGCGATCAATCGAACTAATTCATTATGAGCGATGAGATGTTTGATCGATCATTTAATCATATCACGATCAATCGAATTAATGAATTAGGATCGATCGGATGTTTGATCGATCATTTAATCATATCGCGATCAATCGAACTAATTCATTAGGATCGATCGGATGTTTGATCGATCATTTAATCATATCACGATCAATCGAACTAATTCATTATGATCGATCGGATGTTTGATCGAACATTTGATCCCATTACGATAGATAAAACTAATATGTAATACTATCGATCGGAATTGATTTTATCAGATGTTTGATTGAACCTTCAATCATGTCAAGTTTTATTGATTCTATCCCGATCAATTTAAGTAATGCACTAATATAATATAAAATGCTTAGAGTTCAATTCAATGTTCGATCGAACATTTAATTTGTTTGAATTTTGTTCAATCATTTGATCTTATCACGATCGATCAAACGAATGCACTTGGTAGGACCAATTGGATGTTTGATCAAACATTCAATTTCAATTATTTCAAGTTTGATCGATCATTTGATCATATCATGATCGAAGTTGTTGTACATTATGCAATAAAAATTAAAAAAAAATAATTGCATAAAATATATATATATATATATATATATATATATATATGAGCCATTCTGTTATTGCAATCGATCGCACTCTGACAGCACACCACGTGACCTATTTTAGGTCACTTTCCCCTCCCACCCCCACAAAATTTTCTTCCCCTGCGCCGTACACCTCTCCAAGCACCCACACACCTCCGGCACAACTACTCGTCCACCATTTTTTAATCACCTCTGCCACACAACCACCACACGGTTCTCTTCTACGGCAACCATACCAGGTACTTTTCACCACCTCTACTTTACACCCCATTCCCCATTCCCATCAACACCCCAACCACGATCACTTTCGCAACTTTTTTTTTTTCTCATATTTCTGCAATTGTGGGTGTTCATCCACCCACATTGCTTTGTTGTGGTTGGATTTTGGTGTTTTTGCAGGGGGTTTTGAGCGGAGTTGCATTGTTTTGCAATTTTGGCTATCTCTAGCGCACACCAGGTGTTCGACAAAAGTCCCCAATCAAGATCATCATGCCAAGAACTCGAGCTTCGTCCTCCCGAGGGTCCGATACCCGAGCCATTTCTCCCCCGCCCACTTTTGAGGAGCGGGAGCTGCTATTTGAGACCACTTTCGTCATTCGTGAAGACTTTGAAAATCTTGAGGGGACTCAATAAGCGGTCGTCGAGTTCAAGCGACGGGGGCTCAAGAAGCTTTTCAAGCCGGTCACCCCCACTGCTTACAGAAAATTGGTGATCGAGTTTTATGCCCACCTGTCTCATGACTGCAGGAGGCAGGCTGCCCTCTCTTCGAAAGTGCAAGGCAAAGCTATTGACGTAACACTAGCCGACATTGCTGCTGCCCTTCAATGCAATGATGAGCAACCTCCAGAAGCCGTACAACTTGCTGACCAACCGGCCACCTTCTATGTGGCGGAAATCATTGAGGACATGTGTGAAGTTATATATGCCGATGCCCACCATAATGCCGGCAGCCGATCCAAGCTACCTCAACGGCTTTGGTTTGTGGACTCCATATTACACCGTAACGCTTTTCCCTTGGGGCACGAAAGTCAGAGGCGGGATCAATTTCTTCAAACACTCTACGCCTTCCATAAAGGTGCTTGGTACTCCATTCCCGACATAATTTGGAAGCAAATTTACAAATTTTGGAATGGGGTGCACGTTGGAGGAGCGGGGTCCACACATTCATGGGGGTTGCCTTTCCCATACTTAATCTCCTACATCCTCCAGAAGAAAGGCGTCAAGGGTACCGCAGCTGATGAACCAGTCACTACTACTCCCATATTTGGCATTCACCAATGGAACAAGAGCCTCTCTCACATGCCCCAAGTAGCTCCAGCACCAGTAGCTGGTGCGGAAGAGTATGAGGCCGAGCCAATGGCCGAAGATGAACCTGTAGTTAATTCAGAGACAGCTGAGGAGGAGGCCCCGAGAATTTTTCGTGAAGCGCGAAACCGCTCACTTAGTGAAGAAATAGCGGGCCTTCGGAGAGAGTTGGCAGGCCAAAGAAAGGAGGCTCGAACAAATAACGAATTGATGGACAAACGCCTAGGCACCTTAAAAGAATTGATGCAGTCCATTGTCAACCGGTTGCCACCGCCATCTGCAGGAGCATCATCTTCTGGACAACAGTAAGCAGGGACTACCGTCTGGCTGAAGACGTTAAACTTAGCGCTCATGGGAGGCACCCCATAGTTTACCCTTTTTATTTTGTTTAGTATGTTTTAAGTTAATCTTTTTATTTGACTTTAGTTTGTTTCTTTTTACTTGCTTTTCTGTTTTCTTATGGGAATGACCCCGTATTTGCACATGACCGGTTTTTGAATTGCAAGGTATCAATATATTTTCACTTACAACTGAGAGGAATTATTTTACGGTTTAGATTTTATTTTCTTATATTTAACAGTGTAAAATCTTTCCATAAAGTATCAATATATTCATCATATAATATATATACACTATTAGATCTGTAAAATTTAATATGAATTATGAAATGGGAATTAACTCTTCAAATTAGTCCAAATGTAACTCCTAACCAAATGACAAGTATATACAAATTAAAATATTTCTTTAGGAGGATGGAATTGACGGTGTATATTGTGTCACTTTATTTGAAAATTTTAAATAATGTAGTGATATATACACAATTTTAGTAGACGTTACTGGGCAGCAATATATATATATATATTTGAGCCTTTCTGTTATTGCCATGGTGCGATCGATCGCATTCGGACAGCACACCATGCACGTACGTGACCTAGGTCACTTATTTTTATTTTTCTACATACTCTTTAGGGTTGATAAAGTCGACCCTAATACTTAAGCATTAGGGTCGACTTTGAAAGTTGACCGTAATAATGCGTCTTCAGCGTCCACTTTTAGTGGACACTATTGCTCATCAATTTTAATTTTTTAATTTTTGAACCTACTCTTTAGGGGCGACAAAGTCGACCCTAATACGTAAGCACTAGAGTCGACCCTAATAATGTGTCTTCAGCGTCCGCTTTCATAGGACACTATTGCTCATCAATTTTAATTTTTAATTTTTTATTAATTTTTTTACCTACTCTTTAGGGTCAATAAAGTCGACCCTAATACTTAAGCATTAGGGTCGACTTTCAAAGTCGACCCTAATAATGTGTATTCAGCGTCCACTAAAAGTGGACGCTATTGGTCATCAAGTTTAATTTTTTATTTATTTTTTAACTTTTCAACCTACTCTTTAGGGGCGACAAAGTCGACCCTAATACTGAAGTACTAGGGTCGACCCTATTGATCTTTTATTTATTTTATTTTATTTTTTCCTTCTTTTTTTTCAGCTTTTAGCATCCACTTAAGTGGATGCTATTGGTGTACTATCAAGGTCGACTATTGTCTACGCTAAAAGTTTTTTTTTAGCCCCTTAAATTTTTCCTGCCCCTTTAATAATTCCCGCGTGTATATTAGGGTCGACATATTAGCGTCCACTGTAAAGTGGATGCTAATAGTCAACCTTTCGACCCATTATTAGCGTCCACTTACAAGTCACCCCTAATAGTTGAGTATTAGGGGTGACTTGCAAAAGTCGCCCCTAATAAGGCGCCCTTGATGAGTCAGTTTCTTGTAGTGTAAGGATGTCTTGTAAGTCTTTCTTCTCTTCCTTTGCTGGGACGATAACGAATGCCTAAAACACCTGCTCTCGTCCAAGAATAAGCTTCTTGGCCTGAACGGCAGAAATAGTTGGAGATAAAGACCTCAATCGCGATCCAACGTATGTCACTTCTCCTTCTCCTCACAGCCTAAGCGTAACTTCCTTTTGAGTGCAGTCGATAATCGCCAGATGCTTCGCCAACCAATCCATTCCGAGAATAACGTCGTAACTAATTATAGGAAGAACAACTAAGTTTGTGGGAAGTACTCTTCCATAGATGCTAACAGGGCATCCGCAAACTGCAAGCTTACAAACTATAGTCTTTCTACATAAGTAATTACAGTAAGACCAGGTTCCAAAGTCTGTACTACAAGTCTAGATAGTCTTACAAACATAACTGATACAAAAGAGTGGGTACCTCCTGAATCAAACAAAACTGAAGCTTCAAATCCAAGTATAAGGACAGTACCTGTCACTACTTCTAATCCCCCTCTGAGTCTCCCGGAACAAGCGCGTAAACTCGTGCTAGTGCTAAAGCTTTTTGAGCATCTCCTTCGCCCACGCAGTCCTTGCTGATGTGACCAAATTGGCCTCACTGGTAGCAAGTCTCGGTTGCCAGTCTACATGGTCCCCAATGAACCATGTTACACTTCCTACACAGCTTCGATATCTGACTCTTCTACGGTGGAACTTGAGGGTTACTGGAGGTACGTCCTTATGACCTCTGGGGTGGAAAGCTCCCCACCGCCATCCTTTTAGCTGGCCAAACTCCTCCTACAGAAGTACCAGGTCCTTGGGCCATCCTCTTCTGATTCGCATACTCAGCCACATTCACTTCCAAGCACTCCTCATAGATTGAAGCTCGATCCACCAATTGAGAGAAATCACCGATGTCGAAGCAACTTATCATAATTCAAATACAAGAATTCAGACCTCATTCGAACTCAATCACCGTCATACCTCCCAAGACCAAGTCCAAAAATTCTCACGCCTTAACCTCCTACACAACTCTGGGAAAGAAGTGCCGATTAAACTCATGCTTGAAGATATCCCAAGTAATAACATTCTTTGATCCCAAGTCAGCGACAAATACCACTTTCTTGTCCTGCCACCAACGCTTAGCTTCCCCAGTCAGCTTATAAGTAGCATAAGCCACCTTCTATTCATTGGCGCATCCAATAGTGGTCAACAATTCCCCCATATCGTTCAGCCAATTCTCTGCCCTCTATCGAAATTCTCCGAATGATGACTACAAAAATCCTTCAAAGAACAACCAGCTCCTTCAACTAGCTGCCTTGCGACCTTATTTCGATCTGAGGCTGACACTAGCTGGCCAATCACGTCCATCACCGGACTTCTTGAAGGTGCTGCTTCGTACACCGAAATGTCCACAGCCTCAGGGTGAACATTGTCCTCAGGGCTTCCAATTTCTAACGCGTTAGGTCCGATTATCTGGTTCCTTCGGGGCGGCATTCTCTGCAATGAAGAGCAGAGTTAGAACCGACTCGTCTAGAATCGAACGACCAACCTAAAGAATAAGTCCTAATAGCTTATCTAACCTATACTATGGTGTGATCATAGCCTAAATGCTCTTTTCCTTTTATCCTATAGTCCTCTCAGAGCATAAGGCTCTGATACCAACTGTAACGACTCTTATGGGCAAATCAATTAACTAGTAATTGATCTCATGGTTTGTCTCTCAGCTCTATCCCCCGCAGGACAAGACTTAGGGATTTCAACCACTTAGAGACAAGAGACATCAACGGAAGACTTTCTAAACTATAGGAATATAGAGCATTACATACACAACCACACATTCATACACCAGAGTAAACAAAATACCTCATAATATAAAGATAATCATCAAATGTACCGGTCATCAAACCATCATCAAATAAGGTTACAACCCATAATATAAATGTCTTAACAAAAGCTTAATAGATCAAATCCTAAGTTTAAGTAAAGCTAGAGAAATAACAATATCGATCATATCAATTTGGGTGGTTCCTCCATCGGTCCACATAGAATGTAACCAAATTGGTTCCAAGTCCTTAAAAACTACTCGAATCAGATCCTGTGCAATCACCCACATTTGCTCCAAAGGCATCTCCGCCTAAGCTAGCTAAACCGCCAATTATTCGTAATGGAGAGGGAAAACATAAAATAAAGGGTTAAGTCTAAAGACTTAAAGAATGCTAACGCATATAATGCCCATGCTAGTTTTTGTAATGAACTCTGGTTTTTATAAAGTATACAAAAGTTTCATCATGACAGTTTATCATTGATGTGATATAGATATATGATATATGCATATTATATAAAGTAACAGTCATAGTTCAACAGTATGGTCTACCCGAGATATTACCCATTCTCAACAGGATTAGCACTATCCCAAATGACTTGTAATACAATGCCAGTGCCCCAGTCATTGTACGCTACCATAGATCCCATTAGTGGCACGACCGAGTCCGACCTCGGGTGGCCCACACCACTAATGATGTCCATCCTATAATGACCAACTATTAGGGAATGGCTGCGCTTGGTCACAAAACCATTGGATCCAAAGCCTATATAATGATATACAATATTTGACCATAAAGTTAACATGTATAATAATTCCATGGCCATTATACAGCACGTACCGGTGTACCATGTTATACGATGCAACTTATTTTGTCTGTATTTTACATGCATGCTTTTTACAAGTCTCACTTTGTTAACATATTCAGCACAACGTTTTTCTCAAAAATGCTAGAGTTCATGTGCAACAAGTGTAAATCGTGAGAATTGCAAATATGCATGTTTTAATATACAAAATAGTTGCAAATATGCATGTTTTGCAAATAACAGCGAGCATTATGTGAGTTAAAACTTACTTGGGTTAATTAAATCCTCCGAATATCCCTCCAATAAGTTCGGGTCCTCCAAACCTGTGAAAAACCTTCTATTAATCCTAATTCCACTAAAACAACCCTATAACAGGAAAACTAGAGCTATCGAACTGTCGATCAAAATAGCGTTCACTGGAATGCTTTGGACTATACATCCGAGCTCGATGTCGTAAGTCCGCTCGGAAGGATTTCAGGTAAAACCTCATTTTGTTCACTCGTCCTCCTATCCTCCTAAATCGACTTCTAAAGCTACCGAAAAGGCTTCTAAGATTACCTATCTCAACATAATGCCTCCATGCATAAGAAAACACGTTAAATCAAGATAAACTACTAAACCATCAAGATTAAAGCTTAACCTAGCTAGAAACTTAAAACCAACAGCTAAGCTAACAATTAAACAACATAACATCTAAGAAATGAACTAGGCTTAAGGATATTACCTCCTTGAAGCGAAACTTCAAGAACCTCCTTTCCTTCTCTACCAAAACTCACAACATCTCACAAAACACACTCACACAAAGTTTTGGGAGCTTAGGGGCATAAATGAGCGTGTTAGAGTGAGGGGGTAAGGGGTATTTATAGTAGAGGGCGCTACCAACTTCTCTGAAAAGTAGCAGACGTCCTGGTACTATTGGGGCGTATGTCCGGTACTATTTACACAGTGGTCCAAAAGCTATATCGTACCTCAAAGTATTACCCATGGGTTATTCCAAAAGTAGCATACATCCGTGTGGTCCCCATCATACATCTATGTACTATTAGCAGAGTACGGCGTACAATTGACAGCATACTTACGATGGTCCCCATGCGTACGTCCTCTATAAACGACAAGAGCGTATGTCTGCCAACCCTAGTGTACGTCCGGTCCAAAAGTCCAAATTCTCAAAATGCCCCTCTAGCTGTCCTCAGTGACCCAAAACCCAAATTAACCCCTAACTAAGAGACCTAAGCTTAGTTAATTATTTTGGTCATTACATGTTTGGGGTGTCCAGACATGGAGCAAGGCTGTCCGGACATGGGTGTCTAGACATGGATCAAGGCTGTTAGAACATCAAAAGCAAAAACTCAGTTTTCCCATCTCCTCAAGTTACTGTCCAGACATCCACTTACCCTGTCTAGACACCCCGTAGATTTTATGCCCAAAATGTGTTTTTATGTGGACCCAGGTCTAAGGTTTTATTGAGGGTATATATACATCTTTATAGAGAGAGATATACGAAATTCTACCCCAGGTTTCGTAAGAGGCTGTGCTTAGAGAGAAAATCTGTGTAAGCCTGATTATTCCTCTTAAAGGATTATTATTAGTTTCATTGAGCATCATTAAGAAGTCTATCGAAAGGGTCTGGTAAAAAAAATCACGTTGAAGAAGATTGTGAGCAATGAGACGAGTCATAGGCTTGTCGATTTTACAGAGCCAAGGTCTTGCAAAGGGTTGTAAGTGTTCTTAGTGTTTGTAATCTCTTGATAATCTTTTGGTGGTGATTTCCTGGGTTTGGCTACCTGAGAGAAGTTTTACTTTTAGAATGTTTTCTAAAAGGTTTCCTCTTACTCACCAAAATATCTTTGTCTGATTGTTTTATTGTCTTACTTATTTTGGTGATTATTTGCTTATATTTAAATATTGTTAATTCCGCATTAATTGGGGTTTTGGAGTCTGCATAGTATTTTTCAATTAGTATCAGAGACCGTTCACTCTGTTTGGATTAAATTCCTTAGTAAGATTTGTTGACTCCTGTTTGTTATGAATACTTCTCACGGGGAATATGATCTTATAAACTCCTTCAACAATTTGTTGAAAAAATTCACTCTGTTGAGACATCAATACACAAATTGTTTGGAGGATTTTCAAGATCTTGCACATGTGAAAGATTGTATTGCTACTAAATTGTCTGAATCACATGCTTTAATTGATTCTTTAAAATCTAAAAATCTTGTTTTAGGTTGTAAAGTTGATTTGCTAGAGAATAAATTAAAAGAGTCAGAAACTCAATTGGAATATTTTTCTAGCAATTCCCTTAAGAATATGTTGCATACTCAGAATTCTGATTGTGATAAATCTAAGTTAAGTTTTGATTATCATACTGCTTTGTCTTCTAACAATGATTCTACTTCCGAGATAATATTTGTTAAATCATAAAAAGTAGAACCTTGTGTATCTTACCCCAAGTATAGAGTCGTCCATCCTCCTAGGAATCTATCTCCTAAAAGATTTATCCCTACGTGTCATCATTGTGGAAAAGTTTGTCAAATTCGACCCAACTATTTTAAATTGAAACCTCATGTGCATAAAAATAAAAATTATGTTTCTAGGAAAGAGAGTGAGGGTTTGGTAATGATGATGGGGGGTTTGTCTAGATTAGAAAAGTTTGAAAATGTTCACGTCTCTACACCTTCATTCAAGAAGGTTTGGGTTAGGAAGGATTATACCATTCAACCATTGAGGGGGAGTGGTAGTGATTTCACCTTAATTTAGGTGAGTCAATAACATGCCTAGGATTAGTTGTTTTGCTTATGCTTGTTAATATCCTAGAGCATTTTTTTTTCTTTGTTTGCTTTGCATTTTTTTTGTTTTGTTTTCTTGTTTATGCATTTCATTTTTTTTGTTTTTTTTTTGTTGTTGTTGTTACACTTTTTGTGTGAAGAGAGTATACATGGTTGTGTTTGAGATTCGTGATTTGAGGCAAATTCATGAAGGACTTTTCAAGATGTTCATATGCCATGATCCTTGAAAGGCTTATAGATTAGATGTTGTGTGCGGACCACCAAGATTTTTGTCTACTTGCTAGTCAAATGTTCATTAATGTGTAATGTTTTGTGAAGACCTAGAAGTAGTTATTAAACTAAATCATTAGTTTGTAGTGGGACCTATAATATGTGATGAAAGTTGAATGCTAAAGGACATTCATGTATTGCATGTTGTAATCTCAATTCAAACGTGTTGTTTTTCTTAGCTGCCCTTCTTTGTGTTTTATTTGTGTTAATAAATTGTTGAGAAATGTATTGTTGTTGCAAAGATGTTTGAAAAATTAAGATGGATATATGCTTTAAATGCTCTTTAATTGCTTAATTGAAAATCCTCTTAATTTATGTACCTATGGAATACACTTATCGTGCTTGAGTTGATTATCTTTATAATGAACTGTCATTGATCCATTCAAGTATGTGTTATTATGGTACATTTCATTTATGTTATCTCTATGCACTTAAGCTTAAAGAAGGAATGTCAATCCATGACAAATTTGTTGTGTTGGACAAACCATATGAATAGGATGGATTTTCTTTGTGGGTTAAAATTGACTAAATGCTGGTTGAACCTAGAACCTATAAATTCCAGCTCAAACTCTTATGTCTTGTATTTAATTTTTATTAAAGACACGTTCTCAAAGTGAAAATCTAAAGTGAAATGTCCAAAATGCCAAAATATTCCAAAAAATGAATTTTCATTGTGTCATTCTTTTTGTGTTTTATCCAAAATTAAAATTCTAGATGTAGCTTTGAGCCTTGTGATAAGACTAAAGGGGAGAGTATTGGATGAGGATGACTAGGCCCTAGTAAGGTTTGACTTCTAACCTAACAAATTATGAATTTCTTTCATATGGTTTGGAAGTTTTAATGTACCTTCTTTGTCAATATTTGTTTGTCCATTGATTGGTTATTGATTGTGGCTTATCACACACAACATATATAGCATGAATAGTGATGGTACATAATGGCATGACATGAGTTACAACAATGATTTTGTTTATTCATCTTTTGATATTCTTGCATGCTTTGGGTATTTTTGGCACATCCAACAAGAGTTTATCCTAATCTGTAATTTTTGATCATTTATTGAATATACTCTTCTTATGAATACTCCTATTTGCAAATTTTTTTTCCCTCGTTTATATTGAGTCATACATTGAGGAGGAGTTTTTGCTAATGTGCCTTCATGATCATGCATTATACTTCATGTGTTTTCTTTTATCTGTGATCATGAGTTTTAATGTTATTCCTGTTCCACATATGTAATCATGAGTTTCGTGAAGTGTTTCAAGAAACATGAAGACCTTTTGTCATTCTGTGACAAAAATGGGGAGTAAATATGGGGAGAGGAGATGATGAGATGTCTCGGTATATTGGTTTTGTCACCGAATTAGCAAAGGGGGAGTTTGTTAGTTCTTGTGTTGGCTTATTCGGTGTTCAAAACAGACATTCCAAACACCTAATCCCATCTACAAGATTGGCAGTTTGGATAAGAAGATTTACGGTCCGAACACGAAAACCAAAGAGCAACAATTCTTCACCAACATAGTTGTTGTCTGGGGTGTCCGGACTTGGAGCAAGGCTGTCCGGACATCAAAAACAGAAACTCAGTTTTCCCGTCTCCGCAAGTTGCTGTCTGGACACCCCGTAGATTTTATGCCTAAAACGTGTTTTTATGTGGGCCCAGGTCTAGGGTTTAGTTGAGGGTATATATACATCTTTATAGAGAGAGATGTACGAAATTTTACACCAGGTTTCGTGAAAGGCTGTGCTTAGAGAGAAAATCTGTGTGAGCTTGATTATTCCTCTTAGAGGATTATTGTTAGTTTCATTGAGCGTCATTGAGAAGTCTATCGGAAGGGTCCGGTAAAGGAGAATCATGTTGAAGAAGATTGTGAGGAAGGAGACGAGTTGTAGGCTTGTCGATCTTACAGAGCCAAGGTCTTGCAAATGGTTTTAAGTGTTCCTAGTGTTTGTAATTTCTGAATAATCTTTTGATAGTAACTTCTTGGGTTTGGCTGCCCGAAGAGGTTTTACTTTTAGATCATTTTCTAAAAAGTTTCATCTTCTTCACCAAAATATATGTGTCTAATTCTTTTATTGTCTTACTTATTTTGGTGATTGTTTGCTTATATTTAAATCTTGTTAATTCCGCTTTAATTGGGGTTTTGGAGTCTGCATAGTGTTTTTAAAAAATGTTTGGGCTCTTAGCCTCTCATACACAAAAGTCCTTTAAATAGACATGTGAATCCTAATTTTATTTACTTTGATCCACAAGATCATTGATGGAATTTGGTTTAGAGAGTAACCTTTTTTTAGTTTGTTTAATGCAAAAACCAGAGACTACTAACAATTTCACAGTTCATTTTGAAAACCATTTAATATTGGATCAAAAGTTACTTTTTACTTTTTTCTGCAAACTTCAAATTTACAAAAGAAAATTAAAAAAAAAAATGCGTTTTATAAAACACACTTCCTCTTCCGATTCGAAAACACAATTTTTTTTACGTTTTTAAAATGTACTATCAAAAGATACACTTTCTACAATTTGATTTAAAATTGCACTTTTACAACAAAATCACATTCTCAAACCCATTCTCAACCAAAGAAATTGGGACTAAAGGGCTGTCAAACGGGTTGGCAAAACGGGTTGGCGTGTCGTGTTCATGTCAACCCGTTTATGCCAACCCGAACCCGACACGTTTATATACACGTGTTGAACACCCAAACTCGAACAAGACACGTTTTCTTTACTGGTAACACGACCCAACACGTGTAATCTGTTTAGATAAACGTGTTGTTTCGGGTTGACATGACCCAACCTATGAACACATTTAATTTAACTGTCAATAGATTCCAACCCGGCACACCTGACCCGACCCAACTCGACAGTGAAATCATTTTAATTTTTATAACCTAACCAAAATGGCAAAATCCCAGTAACCAAGCAGCAATGTGGCAGTTTTCAATTGAAAAATAATGGTGGTCGGGAGAATTGATAGAAAGTCTCCAAAACAACAAAAGCTAATTCATGGATCTATTATTAGTGTTGATTGAGCTTGAGCATGTACTTCTCAACATATCTTAAAATAACTTGCATGAATTCAAGAAACATATGGACAATCTATTTAGCTCAATTTTAAGATACATCTATAGCATGCAATACAAAACAAATGAATGACAATTCTTTCTTTCATTTTTTTTTTTTTTTTTGGTTAATAATTTAAGTTAAAAAAATAATAATAATAAACGGCTTAACCCGCAAACACAAAGGTTGATACGACCTGTTTATTGAACGAGTTACCCATTTATGACCCTAACCTTGTTAACTTAAATTTTAACCTAAATTTAGGTGTTGTATTCGTGGGACGAGGGTTAAATTGCCAGCCCAAATCAATCTCTCCAAGTCCATAGGAACATTGAGTTGAATGGGCCTCCTCCTAACCAACTAGGCCCACTTGAAGAGTGTTTTCTATATTTCACGCAACTTTCCCACACAAAAGTAATCAAGGCAGTGCAATCTCCCAAAGGAATAACAATGGAGCCCTTTCCTTCCTCCTCTTCCTCCGCTTATACGTCTTCACAGATAGGCATAGCCCAGAAGACATGGGAGTTGGAGAACAACATAATCTCGATGGACACTCCCACGGCGAACCCGGACCCGGCGTCAGACGCCATATTCTACTACGACGACGCAGCGCAGGCCAAGTACCAGCAGGAGAAGCCGTGGACGACCGACCCACACTACTTCAAGCGCGTCAAGATCTCGGCCCTAGCGCTGCTGAAGATGGTGGTCCACGCGCGCTCCGGAGGGACCATCGAGGTCATGGGGCTCATGCAGGGAAAGACCGACGGCGACGCCATTATCGTCATGGACGCCTTTGCCTTGCCCGTCGAAGGAACCGAGACTAGGGTTAATGCCCAGGCCGATGCCTACGAGTATATGGTTGATTATTCCCAGACTAACAAGCAGGTCTTTTTCTTTAGTTCTTTTCTTTGTTTCTTTTTTATTAGCTATTAGAAAGTAAGAAACCCTAGCTGAGATTGTTTTTGGGGGGTTTAGGATGTTGCATTGTTGGTGGTTAGATTCTGATTTATAAGAAACCCTAGTGGCCGCTGCAAACTTTCAGTTTTTTAATTCATTATTTAAAAAAAAAATTAAAAAATTAAATAAGGGTTTTTGTTTGGCTGATGAGTAGAAATTGGTGCATGTGTAAGACTTTAAGTTTTGGGTTTATTCACAAAGTAATCTAACTTGAAGCACATGACTAGTATGAAGCACTCTCTGTCTTGTTCTTTCCACTTGTGCACAGTTCAGTTGTGTCCCATGGATGGATAAGCTGATTGAGTGGCAGCTATAGTTTTTTAATTCATGATTTTTTTTATAAAAAAAATTGGTAAATTACACTTCCCAAAAAACTACCACCCTATTCTCAGATTGACCTCTAAACTACACCTCACTACAATTCGGACCTATAACTACCATTGTCCTATGTCAAAATTGGTGAGAGGTGGCCGCGCAGCCATCCTTCTGAACAGATGAGGGTGGTTGCACGACCACCCCTTCTGAACATTTGAACAGATGGAGGTGGCTGCTTGACCACCCCCTTTGTAATGTTGTGCGGCCAACCTTCTGTACTGCTCGACCAACCCCTCTGAATAGGTGAGCAACCCCTTTAAGCAATGGCCACTCTATCTTGTTGGGGGCTAGCTATGTGACCGCACCGGGTGGCCGTGCAACCATCTCCTCTGAATAGGTGCAGCCACCCCTTTGAACATATGAGAGTTGCCACACATTGAACAGATGTGGTGGCTGGGTAAACTTTAATTTACCCAAAAAAAAAAAAAAAAAAAACTGGATTTTGAAGAAGAAGAAGAAGATTGAATTGTTTTTCTCTAAATTGGTCATCTTAGAAACTTCTATTTAAGCACATTGTCTACCTCTACTGGAATTGGTAGTTATTTTGCAGGCATTGTATCTCAATAAAAGTCTTCATCTGCATCCCATATATAATTTATGCTATTCCATGGAGATTGTTCCCTTACAGTATATGTTTAATGGAGCAGGCAGGGCGGTTGGAGAATGTGGTTGGGTGGTACCATTCTCATCCTGGCTATGGATGCTGGCTTTCGGGTATTGATGTTTCAACACAAATGCTAAACCAGCAATATCAGGAGCCTTTTCTGGCAGTTGTTATAGATCCAACAAGGACTGTTTCTGCTGGAAAAGTTGAGATTGGAGCGTTCAGAACATACCCAGAGGGATATAAGCCTCCAGATGAGCCTGTCTCTGAGTATCAGACCATCCCTCTGAATAAGATTGAAGACTTTGGTGTACACTGTAAACAGGTTATCATCTCATCATCTTCTGCTCCTCGAGAAAGCTTGCTGTCCAGTATGGTTTTAACTCCATTTGTATGTGTTTTTGCAGTATTATTCTTTGGATATAACCTATTTTAAGTCTTCTCTTGATTCCCACCTCTTGGATCTGCTATGGAACAAGTATTGGGTGAATACCCTTTCATCTTCACCTTTATTGGGTAACGGAGACTATGTTGCTGGACAAATCTCAGATCTAGGTAATTTCTTACTTCTTGTACCATACAAGTTTCTTCGGTTTTATTTCAAATTACTTGTCACGGTTGACTAGAGTAATTGTGAAAATTAAAGTAATTAAGTGGTGTCGTCTGCACCATGCAGCTGAAAAGCTGGAGCAGGCGGAGAACCAACTATCTCACTCCCGCTTTGGGCCACTATTAGCACCCCCTCCAAGAAAGAAAGAGGTCCGTTTACTTATCTTGCCTCATAAATTGTAATGTCTTTTTGTTTACTCAAAGATGGGCATCCATGGTGTTTTCCTAGTCATGTGATCCTGAATGGCATTCAAATCTGTGCATCACTTAGGTGGATATCAATTGACAAGGATTTGTGTTTGTTTTTACATAAAAACAGTTTCTGTTGTTTGTTTCGCATAGTAGTTCTTTACTATTTATGTGATTTCCTATAATCATGTAATTAACAGTTTCCATTTTATAGCATGAATATTAATAGAGAGTGACTCGAGAATCAACCTACAAATTATTTTGAAAAGAAAATGACTCCCACATTCGCTAGTCTATAAGTAGATAACCATTGATAAATCCATAATCCATATGGTTCCAATGAAAAAAATCACAAATAACATTCAGTAACACAGTAAATGGGCAAGGGACAATTAATATTCTTCCATATCCAACATACTATCATCAAAGTTCAATGATTTACATAACTATATCCAACATACTCTCTTTCCTATTCCGGTTAGCGTTGCCAAGCGCATAGAGAAACTTCAGCGTAACTTCTTATGGGGTGGGCTAGGTGACGAGTTTAAATACCATCTAGTGAAGTGGTCGCAGGTGTGCACTCCAATTAAGGAAGGCTGGTTGGGGATCAGAAATCTGCTGGACTTTAACCGATCACTTCTAGGAAAATGGTTGTGGCGCTACGGTTTGGAAAGAGATGCTTGGTGGAGGGGTGTGGTGGATGCGAAGTATGGTAGCTTATGGGGAGGGTGGTGCTCCTTGGAGTGTGGAGGTACTTTTGGGGTTGGGTTATGGAAGAATATTAGGAAGGATTGGGATACCTTCCAAGGCTTTACGCGTTTTGAGGTGGGGGAAGGGACTAGGGTTCGATTTTGGCATGATGTGTGGTGCGGTGATACGGCTCTTAAGGTAGCCTTCCCTGGTCTCTTCAATATGGCTTGTGAGAAGGATGCCTTAGTAGCGGCTATCTTGGAGGTGAGTGGTGGCCACAACCTGTGGAATGTGACGTTTTCTAGAGGGGCTCATGATTGGGAAGTGGATGTTTTTGCCTCTTTTTTCCAGTTGTTGCAGTCAGCTCAAGTGAGACCAGGGTGTGAAGATAGGTTGTGGTGGAACTCCTCCAAAAGAGGCCAGTTTAAGGTCAAACTTCTTTATGCGTCCTTGGCTGGTTCTGGAAGGGGGCACTTCCCTTGGAAGAGTGTATGGCGTACACATGCTCCGCCGAGGGCAAGTTTTTTTGTGTGGTCGGCAGCTATGGGCAAAATTCTGACCCTAGACAACCTAAGGAAGCGGCATGTGATCGTGACAAACTGGTGTTGGATGTGCAAGAAGGATGAGGAGACGGTGGACCACCTTCTTCTTCATTGCGAGGTAGCTTATGCTTTGTGGTGCGCCTTCTTTGGGCGGTTTGGATTGTCTTGGGTGATGCCGAGACGGGTTTCGGACCTGCTCGCTTGTTGGTGGTCTATGGGAAGGAGAGGGAGCGCTGCGGTTTGGAAAATGGTGCCTACTTGCTTCTTTTGGTGCATTTGGAGGGAGAGGAACAATAGGTGTTTTGAAGATCTGGAAGGTTCTTTGGAAGACTTACTATCCTTATGTCTACACACTTTGTATCTATGGACTGTAGCGTATGTCTTCCCGGTGTCGATTAGCTATAATGACTTCCTTGTTCGCTTTTCTCTTTCTAGCTAGGTGATCCTATTGTATACTCCCGGTGTACTTTGGGGCGCCTTTACGCTTTCAATAAAACTGGCTATTACTTATCAAAAAAAAAAAACTATAATTAAATAGTGATAGTTGCATTGGTTCATGTCCTGGCACAAATTTGAACCATAAATTCCGATTTCCTATGTCCATCACTTTTGTTAGATTTCTCCTCCCAAAGGTTTTGAAGTTTAACATTGTTGGTCATAACTACAACCCTCTCATTGTCTGCCAAATAGTCAAAGTCAAAATGCAAGCATAATTCTATCAAAACCTTCCATATTCATCACTTCTTCATAAAGGTCACTTACAATAAGTTGATCCTTACTAAGTCTTTTAATTGCTAATGCAACCTCCCCAAACTTTTCGGCTAGCTTTTTATAACTAGCATCTTCATCGACAGCAGCATGACTTTCTTTTCTATGGGACCTTGGTTGATTTGAAGATACATTGGAAGAACTAGCTTGCTTCCCTTTTGATACCTCTTCAGACTCAAGGTTCAGATCAATTGACTCTGAGTCGACAGGACTCTCTTGTGAATCCAATCAGCAAAGGGATCAAATGTGTGACTACAACACATTTAGGGCAATGGGGACATTTTTGATTTATTGAATAGTACGATTCCTCCTCTTATACGTAGGGCCAATAGTATCCTCATATTTGATATAAGTACTTAAATTGATGTTGAAGTATTCATCTAACCTTGGTTAGAAGTTGTATCACATTAATGGGAATGAAAATCCTAGGATTACTTATCCGGATCTAGTATCTCCATCGAGGATTTGAGGTAGCGATGCACGTATATGACCATTTTTATTTAATAATGACTCAGATGTAGGAAGATTTTGAAATGAATAAATGAAGAATACGAAAGATGGACTTCCATGACTTTTATATTCAAGTATGCATTTTGCATAACATTTTTCTTTATAAATCCTTTGAATCTGGAATGAGTTTATTGAAGGAAAGAGGAATGTGTACCGCACATGATTGTACTATGTTTATGATTTTGACATCTCTCTCTCTCTCTCTCTCTCTCTCTCTCTCTCTCCTTGTAATATTGAATTTAATACCTTTATTAATTGCAGGAAGAATCTCAACTTGCTAAGATTACTCGGGATAGTGCAAAGATAACTGTGGAGCAGGTTCATGGTCTAATGTCACAGGTGACTAGCCTCTGCAGTTTTTGGGCATTCAGGCTTTTTTACACAAAAGTTTTAACAGTTAGTAGGTTTGTGTTTTGAACAAATATGATCTACATTTTCCACTCAGGTTCTCAAAGATATCCTTTTCAACTCTGTGAGGCAATCCAACCGGTCTCGCTCAGAGCCGTCTGACCCTGAGCCAATGATTGAATCCTGATTTTTGGCATACTGTTTGTGAAGCAAATGATGAAGGCTTTCCATCATGAAGCTTTAATTTTCCTGGATACCCGGCTTAAATTGAAGAAAAAAGACATTATTAAGTTCAACGTTCTGGAAGTTTTATTACTACTGCTGATGTACATTTCTTTCACCTCAAGTCATGGTTGATTTTTTGTAATATTTATATAACATTTCCTTGACAAAGGTAATCACAGTTAGTTGACTCTTTGATAGCCATTTTTATCGGAAATTAAAACATGCAGTTGAAAGTAGTAGCACCGCACCTCCCCCTTCTTTCTTCTTGTTTGGCTGGACTTGTGGAGTAATCTGATTATTCAAACAATTTGATTTACTTTAGTGGGACAAGCTTTCATTAGTCTTTAATCTCACATAATTCATCATAATCTGGACTTTTGGTGGTGGAAGCAACAGTTGATTATAATGGTGTTGATGATGATGATCTGCATACTCTACATGGTCACTAAATTCTTTCCGTTTGCTGACTTGCTATCTTTTATATGAAAACACCATTCAAAGAGCCGCGTGATAGGGGTATCCCACAACAACTATCTTTATTATTATTTTTTTGTCAAAACAACTATCTTTATTATTTTAACAATCAAGCCTTAGGCCCGTTTGGGTTTTGAAATATAATTTTAAAATTTATGATTTATAAATAGTGATTTTTAGAAGTACACTTAAGTACTTGGTAAGTAAAATTGCAATTTGGCCTTTAAAACTACAACTTAATATTTTAACATCATGTATTTAAAAATGCGCTCCTTACGGGGCAATTTGAAAATGCATATTTTTTATTGTTTTTAAATTGCAAATAAAATAAAATAAACACTTAAACAATACAAAATTAGGGTTTGATTTAAAATCGTACTTTTGATTTGCAAAATTGTAGCACCAAATATATTCTTAAGCTCTATTTGTTTTGATATAAAATATTTTTCAACGTCTCTAACTCAAAAAATGGTTTACGAAATTCAAAAACGGAAACTATTTTTCTAAACCAAATAAGCTTTTTTGCCAAATCAAAAATATTTTTAGTTTAATTATTATTTTCGATCGTAAAAAATATGAAAATATTTTCATTTTTCCACTAAAACAAATCTTTAGTAGTTTAAAAAAAAAAAAAAAAAAAAAAGTTTTGATCCCTTTTTCTCTTCAATGCACGGTGTTAGACATATTCCCTATGCAGCATTAATATGGGATGTAATAGATAGGCACCCAATATTATTTCTTGTTAAAGAGGACAATGATTCGAAGTTCTTTCGGAAAACAAAAAATAAAGAAAAGGAGATTCCTAGCAAAATATGACAAAGGGTAAATGGATGAACTATATATGGGATGTCACCAGCAGCAGGCAGAAAGTTTGCAAAAAACAATAAAAATAAAAAAATAAAAAAGAGTGAGAAATGGACAGGTCCAGCATTGTTGCTATCCACGTGTGAAGAAAGAGAAGGCCTTGTGAGTCTTTTTCTTTTTGTAGGTTTTTGATACCAAAATTACCTTTGATGCCAAATACGGCTGCAACTGATGACATGAAGCAATTCACATGTCAGACCTGAAGAAAATAATTTAAAAAGAAAAAAAAAAAAAATCCATTATCCCACTGAAAGAAAAAGGGCAAGAGGAAAAGAAAAGCCCAACCAAATCTCCTACTTTATATCTTTAGTGGGTATGGGGATGGACTCTCTTAGAAATCATGCCTTTCATGACTCTCCCCTCCAACTTCTCTCTCTCTCTCTCTCTCTCTCCAAATCCAATCCCTACCCCTTCTTCCCCTTCCACAATTAGGCTAGATTCTTGCAAGATAACAAAAAAAAGATAGGGCATTCACAGGAATGGTCCCCCTTTTTCATGGGTTTGGACTATTTTATACATCACCCTCAAAAGTACTAGACACACTTTCACATGGGACTAATCCTTCACCACTAGAATAGGCAAAAGAAAGAAAGAAAAAAACCCTAGACTCTTTCTCTCTCTCTCTCTCTTCACTTATGGGTATGTATTTGCAGCATCATGTTTTTATAGACATGCTAGTGAGTGCATTTCTAGAGCCAAGGCCCTCATTTCTAGAGACATGCACACTTGTAGACTCAATCAGTTACAATCGGTTATTGGTTGTCGGGGCGGTTCAAAGATTAGGCGGTTAAGGCAGCCCCCACAAATGGAACATGATCTTCTTTAGTTCATATGAACTGGAAAGTATTAAATTAGTTATATTTTATGAGTATTTTTGTTTTTTTACTTTTTGAAGGAACAAAAATACTTTATAATATAACTAACTGGATATTCTAATTCAAGATAATATAAGGCCTCCTTAAGAAATAAAATATCTTTAAAATATTATTAAAAAGCCTCTTAAGAATTAGAAACCCCCTAAAAATAGCAACTTTTTTTTTATCGAGTCGCCCCACCCGCTGTCAAGGGCATTTTTGACTACTTTCAAACTTCATATTTTACTCATTTTAATCCATGTGATATCTCCTATCCAACTTCAATGACTTCATTGATCCAAAGTGTCTTTTTTTTCATTTGTTTAAACTTGGCACTTTCTCGTGAGTACTCTAGCTTTGAAGTCAAAGTGTTAAATCTTGTCACGGCTTGGAATTCTGAAGAAACAACTCTCTTCTCTCAAGCTAACACACAGGCATAGAGACAGATTTGATCAATCCAATACTTCGAACCTTATACTGTTCTTCATCGTTGTCACTTTTTAAAAACTCATATGCTTTTCTGTAAGATTGTTGGATATTGATTTGATTAAATTGATTCGAAGTTAACGTTCGGTATTGATTCAGATCCTATTACAAGGTCAAAATACAAGATATGTGGCCCCCTATTGGGAGATATTGAGTCCATGACATGCACCTTTCATACTCTAATTTAGGGTCAAACGAGGGTGTTCATTGAAATTGCATGGGTCCTAAGCTTCTCATGCATTATTAGACCACATAAAATTTATGTATTAATACAATTGTTTTGGGGCTTTCTTCACACACACATATATATTATGGCTGGCAGGGGTTCGGCAAGAGGGGGGTGGGGGTTGGAGGTGGGGGAGGTGATAGCTAGGAATAATCATAAAATGCTCTACCCACTTTCTAAGTGGATTGTCTACTCCACGTCAACTCAAAAGATTAGAAGCAAGTGGTTACCTTTTGCTGTTCCTAAAGTACATGAATAACACTTCTCATTGTTAAATCCTATGCAATTAGACTAGTGAGTTTTGGATTCATATCCCATGTAATATTTAGGGTATTGTGTGAGATGAACGGTTCATTTTAAATGAACAGTTCACATCGTTCTACTAACTATGTAGAAATGAGAAAAGAAAATTTGAGTTTGGTTATTGAATGGGGGTGGGATAGAACCATCTTCTAATTAGGGTTTTGGCCACTCTCGAACTACCTTTTTGGGGGTGGGCCAAGAGGTGGTTACCGACCCTCTTAAAAATATGATCTAGACCGTTTATTTTAAATGCATGGCCTAAAACAAACTTATCTCACCCCATGCAATAGCATCCTAGAGGTCTAACAATCTTTGTGTAAAATTGTCTCTCTTTGATGTCCCTCAATTGTCAGTCTTGGGACAACCCAAACCTACCATAAGAACAGAATCTTCCTCTTAATGAGGTACATTGAAACAAATACTAAAAGCACCGGTGCCTGTGAAATTGGAGGCCATAGCCATTCACCTTTAGTAGCCTCAAATTATTCCCATGGCATCTTTTCTCTCTACCTTTCTTTTTCTGCCCTCCATCTACTTTTACACTTTTCATGTACGTTATTTTCTGGTCAGTACCCTATTGGCTTGAGTGGGTCAAAAATGTCATTTTGTAGTAGGTGGGCCTTTGTGGAACCATAAAAAAATATGGACCATAGCCTCATTCCTACATTGCATAATAATGTCTTGATGATCTGGAGAAGCTTGTGAGTGGGGAATATAATGTTTGTTGTTTCATTCAAAACCATATAATATGGCTTTCCCATTTTCATTCAACTGTAACCACCACTTGCTTGTACTATGTGGGGATTTCATTCTATTTAGATTCTTACATTTGTGTGAAGCATATAGATTTTAAGTGTCCATTTGATTTTGCAGTTCCAAAACGTGCAGCTTGAAAACCCAGTTATCGAAAACGCGATATTCTTACATTTTTGTGAAGCATATAGATTTTAAGTGTCCGTTTGGCTTCAAAACGTACAACTGAAAACGAGATATAAATTTTTTTCACATTCTATTTAAAAACGTACTTTAATAAAACCATTTGAATGGACGGATATAAAACAATTTCCAAAGAGATGTGAAACATGTGATGGTAGATAGGATGAAGAGATGTGTAGAAGTCATTCAAATTTTTGCTGTTGAAATTTTTGCTATGGGTCTATTGTTCTGGATGGAGTGAAATTTCTCCATGTCCTATTAAACCATTGATATAGAGGTTAGCCATTCCTATGGCATCTATGGGTTTGTTTTGCACTATGTAGTCAAAACCTAACCTATGACCCTTTGTTGATAAAATAAAAGCATGTTTATTCAACCTTATAAAATTTAAAAAGGAACTGTATTTAGATTTTTTTTTTTTAAAGAGAAATCTCTATTTGTGAACATTGTCTCTGGTCAAACCATTGGGTTTCTAACCACTGAAAGTCTGAAACCTACAGCCTAGTTGTGAATCTCCTTCCAAAAAGACCAACAGAGCCACGGAAATCAGCATTGTGGGTCCCCTTCAACAGTTCTTTTTTCCTTTTAAAGATATCTTTATTTATGACTTCTGAATTATCAAGTGTTTTAAAAAGACTTTTTCAAATTTCAAAAAGTCTCAATTTTGTCCCTAAACTTTTAATCTAGTGCAATTGACCCCTCCGACAATTTTTGTCATTAAACCCTAACGGAAACTATTAGAAAAACCAAATTACTCTAAAAATTTTTTTTTTAATTTTTAATTTGAAAATAAGGATAAATTTGAAATTTTATGAAAAATGCCAAGGATATAAAGGTTATTTTATCACTTTACCTTCCAAAAATTGACGGAATGAGATACATTGCAACAAATTTAAAGTTCGGGAGATAAAATTGAAAATTTTTAAAATTTATGATGATCTTTTCAAAATAAATGATAATTCAAGGGTCTTAAATAAATGATCTTTTCACATGACTCATCCGGCAAATTGAAAATGCCAAATAATTGAAGGGGGTATTGTATTTTTTAAAGTTGGGAGATATTGCAAATGAGATGTAAGTTTGAATGAGCTAATTATTATTATTATTATTATTATTATATGAGAGAGAGAGAGAAAAAGCTCTTGAATATGTTCTTTTTAGTGCGAAAGTCAAAAGTTTTTTTTCCAAATATGATATTCTAGGATTGTATACCTCAACTGAACACCGCGGTAATGGAAGACTTAAGACAGCCTATACCCAAAAGGCACTTCACAATCCACTTGGCTGTACAACTTTGACTAAACCCCTTAACAACATTAATCTCATTAAACACAAACCTCTTCCAATTCCGCACGTTAATTTGTCACCAGCCCTCCCCACCTTATTCTTTTAGGTCGGTGCATAGATAATTACATTTTTGTCTTATAATTATGGAATAGAATCTTCTTCATTGGAAAATATTAAGTTACCATAAATAGAACATATGTTTCATTAATAAAACACAATAATAATAAAATATATTTTTAAAAAAAAAAAAAAACCAAAGGGTGGCAATGGAGTGGCCGACCACCTCAGTTGGGGTTGGGAGTGGCTTCGGCCACCCCATACCGCAACATTAGAGGTGGCCGGCCACCCCTTAGTTCTTTTTGTTTGTAATTATTTTTAAAATATATATTATTTTATTATTTTTTATTAATAGGATAGATGTCCTATTTATAATCTCAAAATCTCTCTAGAGAGATATTAACTATTAACTAGATATTATTTAGTCTATATTAAAATAAATTAATTATTTTATCATGTTAACGTGGCAATGTGATCAACTTTTGGATGTAAACTACTACATTTTTATTTTATTATTATCTTATTATGACGTCTTTGTTAAGAAAGGAAAAAAAATTGAAGGACTATTAATACCGTTATAGTACCGTTATACGAGTTGAATGAGATAATAATAAAATAAAAATGTGTTTTTAAAGTCCAAACGCTATTAGGAAAACATATATAGAGAGAGGATGCTAGAATACATTCCCCTCACCATCTTATTCCCTCTTTCAACATTTTGATTTTTTCAAACAAACAAAAAAAACAAGAGAGGAGAGAGGGTGAGGTGAATGAAAAATAGCATTTGGCTATATATATATATATATATATATATATATGCGCGCGAGCTTGCTTGCTTGGAAGTCGAAAAAACCAAACCGTCACGCCAACGTTGACAGGCCACGCCAATTTCAAACATGTTAGGAGCAAATCTAAGGGCTTGGATTTGATCACGCAACTTGTGGGAGATGAATGGGAGGTCATGAGTTGAAGGGGCCCACTCGTGGGGTGTGATTGGGCAGAAGAGTCTGTCAGACGTTTGAGAGGGTGGGGGTGCACTTGACTTTGTAGGGGACCCCTCCACCCTCCAAGTTGTTTGTAGAGGGTCAATGACTATTTTTCTCAATATTATCTTGTTTCTTTGGAAAATCTACCACAAGCAATAAATAAAGAAATAATATAGCAATCCATTGAAAAATCTAAAAAATACGACTTTTTTTTAAAAAAAAAAAAAAAATCATCATTCATGGTCCTCCCTCGTGCTACTCAAAGGTCATCAACAGTATCCGAATTAAATACTACTTCCATTTCTTCTTCTCTTTCCTTTTAATTCGTACACAAAAAATAGAGGATTAGAACTCTATTTTATAAATTATCATGACCATATCAAGGCTGCTATTGGATGGTATATTACAATCACAATCACAATCACAATGATATCTCTATCTTCTTTATTTTCATATATCTTTTTCTCTCTTTTTTAGAAATAATGTTATTTGGGTACGTTTAGATTTGCGATTTTAAAAAGTGTGACTTAAAAATAGCTATTTGAAAATGTAATTTTAAAAAGGCAGTTAAGCATTTGACAAAATTACAATTTAGCATTTAAAATTGTGTGTTTTCAAAAAGCAACATTGTCAACCCTTTTTGAAAACGTAAATTTTCTGAATTTTCAAATCGTAATTTTAAAAAACGCAATCCTAAACGTACCCTTAATAAACTGTTATTCAACTTAATGATATGACAATTAAGATTAGCACTTACAAAAAATAAATAGCGATTAATATTCATAACCATGTCATTCTAATTATATAATAATCGTATAAAGTCTAACTAAGTACTTTTTTTTAGTTATTGTGCTATGTCTTGGAAATAAAAGGCACTTGTTTTTTATATATAGAATTATTAACTATCAATTCTAAACACTTAACACTTTTATTTTTTAAATGTAAATCTCACAGAAATTTTTTTAAAATTTTTATATCACATTGAAACACTTTAACCCAAAAAAATAAATAAAATAAAAAAAATAAATAAAAAAGAGAACCAAAAACCATCTGGTGCTTGTTCAAGATAAGAGTTGACCTAAATTGAACACATTTTTAAATTTATAATTTATTGGATCAGAATTATTCCTAATGGAAACATGTATATCCATGGCATTATTGGCATTAATGGTAATTGTCACCATGTGCAAAATATGAGGTTGAGTATTGTTCATTGCATTTGGCCTCCCCCACCCCCTTACCCCCAAATTTACAGAAGTTGTGAAACATTAGAATTTGAGAAAATCTAAACGTTATTTTTCTATTATTTTTTCATTCAACATTTTTAAAAATTAATCATTAAATTTGTACGATTTACATGAATAAAAGTGGATTCTGCCATTTCTACGGATCCAATAATTGTTTTTTAAAAAAGTTGGACAAGAAAAGAGTAAATAACCATTCTTTTAGAATTTCTGCAATTAGATGATGAAATATTCAACTCTCCTAATACAAAAGAGACGTGCCGTTCTTCTATCTCTCATCTATAATTTTTTCAAATTCATCATTGGATTAAGCGGAGTGTTTCGCACCCTTAAATAAAAAACAAACACTTCAGTTTGAAACACCAAAAAATAATATAACCCTTCACACCAAATAATTTTTTTTATCTTGGTTAGTTTTTGAGACTAGGGTGTTGAGGGCTCAGAGGCGAGTGGGGGGATTCAGTAGTGGCTGGTGGGCGTTAGGTTAGAACGAATGAAAAAATCTATTAGATTGATTTGAATTTAAGATACAATTTATTTATTATTATTATTATTATTTTTTATTTTATTTTATTTTATTTTATCTCCATTATATTTTGTGTTCTTATTTTATTGAAGGCTGTAAAAGGGACTTTTACACAACATCCCGATAAAAGGAATTCTCAAAAAATAAAATAAAATAAAATTCTCAATCCAAAAACATTTAAGATTAACATGTGGGATATATCTAGTTCATTAGAAAATAAATAACTACTACTAAGAATAGAAGAATGTGGAATAAAATAGTTATTCTTATTTCTTAGTTTGGTAACAACACACATGCAAAAATTGGAATTAAATCAAAATTATGAAGAAAAAACCCCATATTATTTTTTTTTTTTTGAACTCATATTATAAAAAAAAAAAAAAAAAAAAAAAAAAAAAAAAAAACTGAAATAAAATGGGTTGCTGACCACCCAAAGAAGTGGCCGGGGGTGGCCTTGACCAACTCTGAAGCAAATCTGGGGTGGCCATAACCACCCAAAATGCGACGGGGGTGGTCGCACCACCCCCGACCTCTTATGTGGGTGGCCGACCACCCCAATGGGTGGTCAAGCCACCCACTTTATTTTTCATATTTTTTTATTTTATTTTATGTTTAAAATATACATATATGGGGTATTTTTGAAAAATGTATTCAATTCCTTAAAGATTAGTTAAGCCTGTGTGTATGGGATTACTAGCCCCATGGTATTAAACTATTTCCTGAAATAGCGTGTAACCAAACAAATTGATAGTTATACCGTATGATTAACTATTCTTTTTTAAGGGTCTATTCCACGGAGCAAACGAAGCCTTAAGGTGTATTATTATATGTAAATATGGACGTAGCAATATTTAGATATTGGATCATTTTGGAATTTTGTATATGGTAACATCTAGCAACTATCATTTAAAAGGGATATTTTTGGAAATTTCGATACTCCGTACGTTCACATAACAAGTAGTCAATTTAATCTCATTAAAGCAGTCGAAACCAGTAATTTTTTACAATCGAATCACATAAACTTATTGTAAACATTATCGATAAAGCAAAAAAGAAATAAATTTATTTTTAGAAATTAAAATATGGCGATATTTTATCTTATTGGATTTTGAAATATAATTTTAAAAAGTAAAAATATAAAAATAGGATTGAGAGAGAAAGGTTGGCACATGATACTATTATATGTTGGTCAATTACTTGTACGGGCAAAAGGGTCATTTTGTAGTTTTTTATTTGAAAAAATATCACATTTAGTCCCTACATTTCACTTGATTTCAATTTAGTTCCTAGATTTTTAATCTAGACAACCAAGCCTTTAAATTTTAATATAGATTTTAAGTAAGTTTTTCTATTATTTTACTATCAAAGCTAACGATTTTTTGTCTACCATGTGTGCAACATTTGATAGATCATGTGCACGGTGTCAACACTATTCTTACCTCCACACTACAATAGAGAGGTGACCGAGCATCCACCTCTTCTCTAACCTATTGAGCTTTTATCTGTTTTCTTTCACTTATTTAGGGTGGGGTGTTTTTTTTACTGTGTGAATGATGGGGCACTTGACGTAGCAAATTTGTTGATGTAACACTGACACTCGTGCACATGACGTGGCAAATAAAAAATTGTTAACTTGACCAATGAGGAATTTATTTAAAATTTGGACAAAATTTCAAAACTTAATTATTAAAATTATAGATTCAAAAATTAAATTCAAATCAGAAAAAAAAATACTAAAGCTAAATATAATTTCGGGATAAATGCAAAATTGGTCCTTATAGTTAGCCTAAATTACAAATCAATCCTTATGGTATAACAAATAATTTATAGCTCCTTGTAATGTGCCTAAATTATAAATCACTCCATTTGGTATAAAAAATAATTTATAGGTCTTCAAGGTAGGCCAAAATAACAGTTTACTCCCTAAAATTAATTTCCGTTAAGTAACTTAACATAATCCGTTACTTTGTCACATTATATTGTTATAGTAAATTAACCTAATCTCTTATATCTCCAAAATTTTATTTTGTGCATAACCCTTCCTAATTTTCATTTTCTTTGCTATGATTTTGGAGCATTTTGCGATAATTTGATGTTCGCATTTTGTGAAGTGGTTAACAAAGATAAAGATAAGGGAGAGTTACGCAAGGGATAAAATTTTGGGATATAAGAGATTATGTTAATATACTGTAATCGTATGATGTGGAGTGAGAGCTGATGTGTAATCTTAATTGGCATCGTAAAATGATGTGAAACATTTTAATTGTCATTTTTAAAAGTCAGAAATTAATAATAACATGTGTCTCCTTTTTATTTGGTACGACGTCACAAAGTGACAAATTTTGTAAAGTTACTTAACAGAAATTGATTTCAGGAAGTAAACTGCTATTTTGGCATATCTTGAGGACCTATAAATTATTTTTATACCACAATGAGTGATTTGTAATTTATTTCAACTACGGAGACCTATAAATTATTTTTTATACCACATGAAATAATTTATAATTTAAGTCAATCACAATAATCAAATTTGCATTTATCCCTATAATTTATCCCTTTTTTATTTTGGTTTGCAGGAGATTTATTGTTCACTCACGGATGAATTCCAAAGTCGATTGTGTGAGTGGTAAATGCTAAGTCGACTCAACACTACTTGTACGGCAAAGGGTTATTTTGTAGTATTTTAGTGTCGTCGGTGGCAAGAAGCATTGTACCTGAAATTCTTTTATTTTATTTTATCAATAACAGAGAAACAATTCATATTTAACTAATAACAATATTATACTATTTGATCAAGGGTTTTTTCAAAATTGAATTGGACATTTTTACTAAAGCATGTGAAATACGAATATTTTGTCAAAAAATTCTCTTCAAACTTTGTTAATACTATTAAAAAAAATATGTGTTTTCACATGTTTTATAGCTTCATGACATTTTTATAGCCTTACAGGCAGTGGAATTTTGTGGGAAAATGGGTTTCTATGATGTGATTATAGAGAGAGATGCTCTGCAAATTGTATACGCTATTAAAGTGAAGCACAAAAATTGGAGTCAATTTCGGCATATTGTAGAAGGTGTCTGAGAATGTATGCGGTTGCTGAGATCATGCAGGATTGAACATGTTAGAAGGGACGCAAACTCAGCATCTCACGAATTGACTAGAGAAGCCACTATGAATGTCATATATAATGTTTGGCTTGAAGAAATTCCAAATTGTATTTATCCTGGATCAATATGTTCCTGTCTAATATATTTTTATCAATGGAGAAGATTCTGTTAAAAAAAAAAAGAGAGAGAGACTGAGTTATTGCAAAAGCTCTACTGATAATAATGCTCGGTCCTCTCTCTCGATCTGCCCGCTTAATGCCCTTCGAGTTTGTTGCTTTGGTCCAGATTTTTGGATTGTGGATGTAAACGTTATCCTAGCTTTTGGGTTGAGGATGATGAGCTTTGGTTTGAGGTTCTCTACCCTTAATATCGAGAAATAAGAGCTACCTATACATTAGTTTGAGTCTGTTTGACGCAAATCTACTGTTTAATTTAAAAATTAGTCATATGTTAGCGAATTTTGTTTGAGTCTAGAATCTAATACATCATCTTTGACTCTTATAACCTCGTAACTTCGGCCATAACATAATGCTATATACTATCAACAAAGTCCTACTATACTAACATGGTAGTGTTAATAAATAATTATTAAAAAAAAAACAAAAAAAATTAAAAGCTAATAAATACCGCTACACTAACTCGATAAAATAAAAGTGAAATGAGGACATAATATTTAAGAATTTAACTCAATAATAAATTGGGAGCATTTATAGACCGAATTAAAGAGTTTAATCCAGTTAAAAAGGAATCTCTATCCACGTTATATTAACTCACCAATAAATTATATTAGAAAAAAAAAAACTCACCAATAAATTAAGAAACAATTATCCTAAAAATCAAAAAGCACGTTAATATCAATGGAACCGTATATTAAATGCAATTGCGTCACTGTTTGAAACGCTTGTGTTTGAAAGCTGCGGTGGGGGCACAAGAAAAGGACGCCGTCCATTTGTAATCGTGCCGGCGAGGGAACGGAAGTCTTCTGCCTCTGTTCCGCTCTGACTGGCACGTCGATATATTTACCCAACCTAATAAATAGAGATTACGAGAGAGAGATAGAGACAGAGACAGAGACAGATATGAAGATTACGCTTTGATTTCTTAGGTAGCGTGGGGGACGCAATTGTCAGGCCGCGTGAACCTAACAGCGCGTGCACTCTACGCGTCAATTTGATCCCGTAGTAGTAGGCCTTTCGCTTTCCGGCACAAAAATTAATAAGCGCGGTTTCACCTGTACGGACCAATTACACCCGTACGGTACTTTGTAATTTCTCACGAAAATTCTCGACGACTCCAATAAATTGTTTTTTTTTTTTTTAAAGTGCCGTGCGAATCCGATCGTCTACGTACGAATCCTTAAAGTTGTCATTAGATGGAACACTATATAATTTATTTATTATTTACGTGTACAGAAGTTTTTTCTTATTTGTTAGATAAAAAAGAGAAAATCTATGTATCCTTCCAAACTATTAAAACATTGTCAATATTTATTTTATGGACGAAACTATTCTTAGTAAAATTTTTTAAAAAAATATTAAAATTTCTAGAAAAACCTAAAATAAAATAAAAAAAGGTTAAATACCCTCTGAGGTTTGATAACTTTATTTTTACTCCATTGAGGTTTCATTTTTATCACAGAACCCTCCCAGGGTTTTGATAAAAGACCAAGTTAGTCCATCCGTTAGTTGACCGTTATGACTGACACGTGGACCAATCAGATGTTGACACGTGTCACCTATTTAATTTTTCTTTTTAAATTAAAAAAAATGTATTTAAAAAAAAAATTCGGCCACCCCCATAACCACTGGTTATTGGGGGTGGTTTCGGCCACCCCCAGTTTTTACAAGAGGTGGTTTCGGCCACCCCCTTGGAGCCCAAGGGGGTGGCCGAGCCACCCCCTGGCCCCATCCGGCCAGGCCACCCCCATGGCCAAAGGGGGTGGCCAAGTCACCCCCAAATGGCCAAAGGGGGTGGCCAAGTCACCCCCAAATGGCCAAGGAGCCACCCCCAATTTGTTTTCTTTTCTTTTTTTTTTTTTTTAAAAAAAAATTTTTTAAAAATTAAATATGTGCCACGTGTTAACATCTGATTGGTCCACGTGTCAGTCCTAAAGGTCATCTAACGGTCAACTAACGGAAGGACTAACTCGGTCCTTTATCAAAACCTCAAGGAGGTCCTGTGATAAAAATGAAACCCCAGGGGGTAAAAATAAAATTACTAAACCACAAGGGGTATTTGGTATTTAACCCAATAAAAAATCTTTTTATTAGAAAAAAAAAATTAAAAATTTTGATTTTTTTTTTTTTTTTTTATAAAAATTGAAAATTTTTCGTTTGTTTTTTTGTTTTTTTAAAAAAAAACGTTTTCTTTTATAATTTTTAAATAAAAATTTCTGTTTTAAGAAAAAAATTAAAATATTTTCGTTTAAAAAAATAAAATTTTCATTTTTAAAACATCTTAAAAAAAATCTAAAAAAATAAAAATTGATTTTTTTTAAATAAAAATTTCGGTTTAAAAAGATCGTTTAAAAATTAAAATAATTTTTTAAATAAAAAAAAAAAAATTGTTTTGAATTTTAGGGGTATTTTTGTCATATTGATAAATATATAGGGACATTTTGATCTTTTTGCTAGCTTTGGTGGGGATATTGACAATGTTTTGGTAGTTTGGGGGGTGGGGTACATTGTCGCAATTAAAAGTTTGGGAGGAACATTATCAATTGGGTGGTAGTTTGAGTGGGATATAGAGACTTTACCCTAAAAAAAAAATAATAAATTATTTTTTGACTTGCACCAATTGTTCTATTTATTTATTTTTTAAGGTTGTGATTGGAGGGAGCAAGGTGGATGGCACGACAACGTAGGAAATGAGGAGGGGAGAGGTCAAAATGATGAGAGAAGAGGTAATCTACATATGAGCTCAACATAAACAAAAATGATTTTGATTTAAACCAATAAAAATAAAATGGTTCTCTAGAAGGGATCAATAGTTAGAATACGAATCTCTCAATTTCAAATGAAAGGATGCTGAAAAGTTTATAAGAATTTCGGGTTGAATATATGGCTGAGAATGCAACTTCAAGCTTGGATATTTTATAAGTTGGTTATACTTTTCAATACACATAAACAAACTATTTCTACTTGTAGAATTCTTGATTGAATGAAGGTGAATTATTTCACTGTCTATATTACATTTCACACATTTAAGAAGGTGTATATGGTGCCATGTCAGTTTCAGTTTTTAATGACATGGCATCATGTAGGGGTGCAAAGGCGGTTACGGTTAGCGGTTAGTGGCAATAACCGCTAACCGTAACCGCCCTAGCGGTTAGTAAATTTCACTAACCGCAACCGCTAACCGCCTAGCGGTTAACGGTTAGCGGTTAGTGGCCGGTTAGCGGTTAGTGAAATAGATAACCGCCCGCTAACCGCTTTTTTAAAATTGGACTTTTTTTTTGGGCTTTTTGGGCTTTTTTTTACCCTCATTTTTTTTTTTTTTTTTTGTATTTTTAATATCTTCTTGGGCTCAATTGCTATAAATATTTGAATTGTCATTGGATCATATGATTAAGTGTTGATCTTATAAACTTACAAACAAACAAAAATACTTCAATTGTAGTTATAAGTAACACATTGTTTAATCCAATGGCAATTACTTAATTTGATATTATATGAATCACATTGTCATTGTCATTGTACATGAATAATTGATTAAGTATTGGAATTGTAATTGGATCATATAGTTAAATATTTATCTTATACATTTATATTATTCAATATGCATATAATATAACTATAAGCAATTATATATATATATATATATATATATATATATAAAATTCAAAATTATTCAAAATTGTTAATTTTTTTTTTCTTTCAAAAAATGGTTAAATTTCTTTTTCTAAAAAATGTTCAAAAAAATACATTAATACTTCAATTGTGATTATAAGTAACACATTGTTGAATCTAATGTCAATTACTTAATTTGATATTATATAATCATATAGTCTCATTAAATTATATCATATGATTCATATGATTAATTATTTAAATTCTTATCATATTTACTTATAATCTTTTTTCTTTGAATTGAACTTAATATCTAATGGTAAATGGTAATGTTCAAACTCTTAAATCCTAAATTCCTAAAGTATCTAATAATGCTTTAATTAAATTGTAGACTTGTAGTTATAAGTAACATATTGTTTAATTCAATTGAATCAATTGTGATTATCATTGTACATGAATCATATGATTAACTTGTAGACTTATGACTTATGAGTTATGTCATATTATATATGTATTATTTATTATTATATAATCATATGATTTAATAATCAAGTCATCATGTGATATAATCATATCAATTATAGTGATAATATATAAATTACTAAAATTAAAATGATAATACATTAATACTTAAATTATGTTTATAAGTAACACATTGGTCATTGTTTAATCCAATGTCAATTACTTAATTTGATATTATACGAATCATATCATCATTGTACATTAATAATATGATTCACTTGAAGTCTTGAATAAAGTATTTGAATTGTCATTGAATCATATGATTAACTATTGATATTATACATTTATATTATTCATATACATATGTAGACTTATATAGACTTATAGGTTTATAACATACATTGGAAATAAGTCTCTAGATATTTAATTGTTGTATTAGTATGAATTAGTATACTTATGAGTTATGTCATATTATATATGTATAATTTGTTATTATATAATCAAATGATTTAATAATCAATCTCATGTGATATAATCATATAAATTATAGTGATAATATATTAATACTCAAATTGTGATTTAATTATTTTTTAAAAAAAATTGTGATTTAATGATCAAGTGATTATATGATATAATCATATAAATTATAGTGATAATATATTAATACTCAAATTGTGATTTAATTATTTTTTTAAAAAATTGTGATTTAATGATCAAGTGATTATGTTATATGTATAAATATTTTTATAATTATAATTATAAAAATATATTATATAAAAAGGCGGTTAGCGGTTAGCGGTTACGGTTAGTAGACCCAATAACCGCTAACCGCTAACCGCTAGGCGGTTATGGCGGTTAGGCGGTTAGCGGTTAATGCGGTTAGACGGTTAGGCGGTTAGGCGGTTGACGGTTATAGCGGTTAGCGGTTAGCGGGCGGTTAAAAACCGCCCGCCTTTGCACCCCTAGCATCATGTAGACATTTGAATAGTTTAAAAACGAATCTTAACCATGAAATGGTTTATCTCCGTTTCAACTGTTGCTATAAATACGCTTGAGTAATGACCCCTTGGGTTGGTATTTAGTCCTTATTGATAGACGTAGGTAGTCAATTTCGAAAATCGACAGATGACAAATTAAGGGGATTAGCTTCCGAAATGGACCGATTCCTCTCAATCAATAAGAAGTCTATTTAATGATTGACAAAATCAACTGTATTAGTTATTTGGTTGCGAGAGTTTGAAGCAAATTGAACCTAAATCACTCAAGCAAATAGAGATATCAATGAGGAAATACAATGGTAGATTCAATTTGTATGAAGTAATTTTTTAAAACACCTAGAGGTGACATATGAAAATGAAAAAAAAAGAAAAAAAAAAAGAAAAAAAAAAAGAAGGTATCTAGGCTTAATTAACTCCTTTTAAAAATAACCTCTTAGAATTCTAAAAGCGAAAAAGAAACCCCCTCCACCCTTTCGTGTAAACTCCATCCACCTTTACATATTTCTTATTCTCCTACTTTGCCTAGTGAGCTCAACATTTGCACTAAAACATGTTGATTACTTGTTAAATTGAAAAGTCTTTTTTTTTTCTTAACCATTTCATTAAAAGTAATACTAGATTTTATATTTTTATTATACAATTGTCTAATAATTATGACGTGACACTCCTAATTAATCCTTAAATTAATCGTTGTTAAATAAAAGAAAGATCCAATTAATGGTTCATTTGGAGTATCATGTTTATGTTGTTGAACAATTGTACTATCTAGCATTACTTTTTCTCATATCAGTTCGTAAGAAAACTTATAATT